>NW_007739023.1:3946-5218 GCF_000696425.1 Galeopterus variegatus | reverse complement strand
GTGAGGTGAGCACAAACACAGAAATTATTGGGTTGGTCTCACTGACTACTTGGTGAGCCATGAGAACGAGGGAGTTATGATCCTGCTAGGAAAGCACAGGAGAAAGTGAGATGGGGTAGAGGTGTCACAGGGGAAGGCTGGGTATATTTAGGGCAAGGAAGAGTGGTAGTTGGAAATGGAGACAGGGTGTTGTGGGAAATACAGGAATAATAGAATATTTAGTCAGACAGCGAGAATGAAAAGGTAGGGGACAAAGAAGGAGAATCTGAGAGGATCTTGCTCCGTGATCTTAGGCAGGAACTGACTATGTTGTGATGTCATCTATTTATTCTGTAGTGTTTTTAACAACAGAAATTTATTTCCCACAGTTCTGGAGTCTAAAGTCTAAGATCAAGGCACCAGCAAATCTGATGTCTGGTCTGGACCCATTTCCTGGTTCACAGACGGTGCCTTCTCACAGTGTCCTTACATGGCTGGGGGAAATTGCTAGCTACAGGAGTTCTTTTCTGAGAGCTGTCTCTCCCAAGAACCTCGCATAGTAAGGTATGCCTCAAACTTCTATCAGATGTTACATCCAGAGAGGCCTGTTTTCATCCTAATTGAGCAATTAGACTTTAATGATTGGACTCTACATGAAATTTGAACTCACCATGTGGCTAATGTACCTCATCTATTGAGTGTATTCCCTGTGAGATTTGTTCTCGTTTTTCTCCCCACCTTGGAGCATTGTGAAAAAAAGAGATCTCTTTGTATGACAATAAACCATGTGATTCATGAAATCATACTTTGATCGACTATTTATTTTAACCATACAAAACACCATTTCAAAATGGATAAGTAGGAAAGAAGAAAAGAAGAACAGGTCCCAAGTAAGTATGAAACCCAACAGAGCAAGCAGCATTAAATCTTAAGGCTTGGGAACAATTCTCCCTAGCTTGATGTCCAATCTTCCAGACACACTGGGGTGGGGGTTTTCCCCCGAAGGTTCTAGGTGGCCTGGCCCATATGACTTTGCTAGGCACGGCACATGAAGCAGCTCTAATGGGTTGGAGTCACATGCCTGCAGATCTCCCAGGCTGAAATCACACACTGGTGGCTCTGCCAATCAGGCATCATAGAGGTGGCCCTACCACCACAGCTCCCCTAGTGTGGATTCCACAGTGACCTTGCTCCTCTAGCAGCTCTCTGCCTAGGTCTCATGCCCAAGGCTTCAAGTGACTCCATCCTTTGAAATCTGGGAGTAGGTAGTCATGCCCCCATGTCTCATGCAGT
>NW_007739023.1:2309-2676 GCF_000696425.1 Galeopterus variegatus | reverse complement strand
ATTCTGTTCACAAGCACTTGAATATATAAGAATTTTGAGGCTTTCACTACAGCTTTCCTCTTTTTCTGAGTCTTCACCAGAATCACCCTGAATGGTCCATTCACAGCAATGTAGGCTTTTTCCAGCATGCACCTCAAGACTCTTCCATTATATACTTCCAAAGCTACTTCCACATTTTAGTTATTTGTTACAGCTGCACCCCTACTTCTCAGCACCAATTTGTCTTAGTGTATTCAGGGTACTATAACAAAATACCATATGAATGGGTAGCTTATAAACAACAGTAATTTGTTTCTCACAGTTCTGGAGGCTGGGAAATCCAAGATCTACATGCTAGGAGATTCAGTGTCTGGTGAGGGCCCATTTT
>NW_007739023.1:0-380 GCF_000696425.1 Galeopterus variegatus | reverse complement strand
AATTTTAGGTCTCTTATTCTGGTCTGAATATTCTCGTATGAAATAAAAAAATAGGACTGGTTCTAATTAAGAAATCAATTCAATATTCAAAATACCCCACGAATCGTATCAGTATCAAAGATGAAACTGACAGGTTTAAAAGTAATGGCCATAAACTGATGAGAATCCTCTAGGAAGCCACAATAAAAATTAGTCTCATTTCTTCATACCTTTTACTTTTGCTCTTTCAAGTCCAATGATAGGACAATTCTTTGCTCTTGTCCAGAGATGGCAAGGAAAGAAAGATAAAATTACCTGTACATTCTTTATATTACATCAATTTCTACAGTCTAAGTTGTTTTTTTGTTTGTTTGTTTATGGGGATCTAAACCCTTGACTTC
>NW_007739022.1:38134-39331 GCF_000696425.1 Galeopterus variegatus | reverse complement strand
TTTCTTTCTTTCTTTCTTTCTTTCTTTCTTCTGATCTTTCTCTCTTTCCTTCTTTCCTTCCTTCCTTCCTTCATTTTCTTTCTTTCTTTCTTTCGCTCCCATTTATGAGTGAGGGCATGTGTTATTTAATTATCTGCACCTGGCTTATATCACTTAACATAATTTTCTCTAAGCTCATCCATGTTTTTATGAAAGCAGAATTCTATTCTTTTTATGGCTGAGTAGTATTCTATTGTGAATATATGCTACATTTTCCTTACCCGCTCATTGATCACTAGAAATTTAGTTTGGTGCCATATCTTGGCTATTGTAAAAAAAGCTGTGATAAACATGGCAGTGTAGGTATCCCTTTAACATGATGTTTCCATTCCTTTGGGTACATACCCAGCAGTGGGATTGCTGGATTGTGTTGTAGTTCTATCTGCAGCTGTTTGAGAAACCTCCTTACTGTTTTCCATATGGCTATACTAATTTACAGTCTCACCAACACTGTGGGAGGGTTCACATTTCTCCGCATCCTCACGAGCATTTGTTATTCTCTTTTTGATAATAGCGAGTCAAAAACTACAATTGTCCATTGAAGTAATATTTATAACCTTTAGATTATTATGTTAGTTTAAAAGGGAATGGACATGCTCTATAGATTTACCTGAAAGGAGGCCCACCATTTATTAAGAATGCATACAGACTGTATTTGACTATTTTATTGTTACTTAAATTAATAATTGTTATGATTAGTCACTTTCCCAAGACATCAACTCAAGTTTTTGTATGTGTTTCTTTCTTTTAAAGAAGGTCTTTGGAAAGACTACAGCACTCAGATTTACTTCATTTAAAAAGCAATACAAAACATACATTTGAAAGCTACTGTTTATTATCACATTTGAAGAAAAAATAGGAATTGTTTCTTAGAATATAAAAATGTCAGGATAAAGATCATTAAACAGATAAAATCTCTTATCTGTTTTAGCCAAGTTAAGCATAATAACTAGTCCCTTTACAGCACCAGAATGTGCTTAAGGTTGAAATATTAATAACATTTAAACACATAGGCATTAGAATTACACACACTCACACACACACATGTGTACTTCAAAAAGTTTGTGGACAAATGGAATTGAAAGATAATACAAATCTTCCATGAACTTTTTGAAGTAAACACACATATATGTGTGTGTATATATATATATATATATA
>NW_007739022.1:13430-37270 GCF_000696425.1 Galeopterus variegatus | reverse complement strand
AGGAGTATTTTAGGAATGCGAGAGAGAGAGCATTAGAGTTTCAATCCCAGTTGTCCCAGCAGCTACTAGTAAACACTGAAAGCAAGCTCTGCCTAGCTTTTGCTGCTTAACCAGCTAAAAACAATTGTCTGCATCTAATTCTAACAGGAGATGACTTTTAATTTAGAACCACGTTCATGTTTTATTCTTGGTCCATTCTATTCAAGAACCAAAAGTTCTTTTATGGGTCTTTAAACAGATGCTTATGATCTAAACCACTTAGAGTTCTAATTTCTTTTAAATACATTAGGAACAAAGATTCCTGATTTTCTTATTACAACATGGGATCAAAATCCCAGAACCGATGCACTTTCTGATGAGGGCTGGACTGTAGCTACCAGCTCTCAATGTAATGGGTCCCATACGCGGACAGGTATGAGGGGAGGTGTACTTGGTTACCTAGAATGTTCAATCTGCTCCTAAGACTATTGTCTGCAACTATTAATTTAAGCCCACTTAATTTGATTTTTTTAAAAAAGAAAACTTTAAAGATCCCTAAATTCACAAATGTAATAGGAACTGCTAACATATTACAGACAAAGCAATTAACACACACACACAAATACACACGTGTACACAAATACACAAGATTTTTGGCATATTTTAATTACATACCTATAACATAATGCATTTAATAATACAGTCATTTAATCATATGCTTAAATTTGATTTGTTTTTTATTTAAGCATATGCTTAAATTTGATTTTTTAAATTTTTAAAATTTATATTCATTGCATCTAATATCTTTAGCTACTAACTGCTATAGAAAATGGAACTATTAACACAATTTCTGAATACAAAGGACCTGACATGAAATAATGCTAGTACAGTTATTGGGTACTTTTACTATGCTTGCTACAAAGGATTTACATACATTAGTGTGACATCCCTATAACAAAGGTAAAATTATTCTTCTCATTTTACAGATAAGAAAACCAAAGTACAATAAAGTTAAGTAGTTTGCCCAAAGCCACTCAGCTAATGAATTATAAATCTTGAATTTGAATCGAGTGCAAATATTAACTGCTATGTATCAAGCCTTAAGCTATACTTATAAGACTGCAATCATATTATTACTTTATTAAACAAATATATTATTCAAAAATGAAGATAACTTTTAAAAAATTCTTTTTAAAAAAAAAGACCAGAGAAGGAGGATATTTTACCCGCCAAGTTTAAGAAAAATGATATGGGATAATGGTTTCAATACATATCAAATAGGAACCATATATGTAAATTATGTTAAGTGGTATAAACTGCAAGCTAGTGAAGAGTATCTTTACATTTTTCATTAAGACACCTAGGCTTACTTCCAATCTTGAAGAACGGGTGTTCTTTTTCTTCCACTTGTCTTCTGGATCTCAACCCTCCTCTATAATTATAATTTGTTTTAATTAAATATCTTCTTTCCTAAATTGTCAACTTTTTTTTGCACTGACCCAAATCTAAACAATATGCCTTTCTCTCTTTTCACTTCTCAGTCTTCAATCACTTCACAATACAATTTTCAGGTTAACAGTAATGATTAACAATAAGAAAGGACTGAAGGGAGATGGCTCAGCTTAGTTGGCTCTATGCTCTTTCAATAATAACAGAAATATTTGGCTGGAGATCAAATTTACAAGGAATTTTCCGTAGTCAGGAATTAAGGAATAGTGGTTTATCTTCTACCATCTGCTCCTCGTACCTTCCCTCACCCTGCACTAATACCTCAAGACATGCTGTCTAAGGGAGAGTAAGTACATCACAGAATAAGGCCAAAATTAAATTTGGAAGGTTAGTTTGATCTGAGTCTCATCTGGAATCATCATTCAAGAAGATCCTACACAGAGAATGAAAGACAGGCTTATGCAGAGTTTAAAACAAAAAACATGCTGTTTATCAGTTCTAAGTAAATTCTTAAGATAGTGTCCCTTATGATTTAGATAGACAGAAAAAAAAAATGCTAGTCCTCATATTTTTCAATAGGCATGAAGAGGAAAGCAAACTACAGAATGATGTCTAAGCTTTAGGGCACAGTAAGTCCCAGGCATTCATATCCTTCATATCAATCATATAGAAGCAATGATTGTCCGAGGGACTATGGGCAGCTTGACTATTCCTGGAGTTTTAAGAAATAAGCTACCCAAATATTATAATACTAGTTTCTTATCCAGATAGGGATCAGTTAATTTCAAATATGAACAAATTTCTTACTAAGGATTATTTTATATTGGCTTAGTATTGTTATACGTGGTGGGAAAGTAGCTGGTTGACTTATAAACAAGTCGGTATACATTTTAAAAGAGTTAAAATATGGCTGTAATGCAAAGTAAAAACCATAACTCACAAAACTATATATTAGGCACTTGCCAAGTAATTTATTTATCTGATGAATGAGATTACCAGCAGGATGGTAATACAAGTTAAAAGAGACCAAAGTCATTATGAAAAAGAATGCTGAAATAAATTTGTAAAGTGAAAGACAAAACTGGTTAATGTTACATAAAGCAATAAAACTTTAAACATTAGGGTTTATCTTTCTCACAGGGCAGAAACCATTTACAACAATCAATCTTCTTCAAGTTATTATGCAATTTCAAAGAGTTTAGTCCCTAATCAATAGAAATGGTAAATCATACATAGGTATATTCCGCAAGTAAATTAAATAATCTTTCCGAGGTAACTATCATAGTGTTCCCATATGACATTAAGATGATACAGCCATCCATGTGTCTTCTTTACAAGTGCAGCATAATAATTCTTTCCAACATAGACTGCAGCAAGAAAGAATAAGAGACTGCAATTTCTTCACAATTGCACTAAAATATTAATAATTATAATAGATTACTACATGACAGCAAATGTTCTGTATTTTATATTTATTATACTAACTTTTTTAATCCTAACAGTGCTATGCGATAGGTAGTATCTTTACAGGTAAAAAACTGAAGAACAGAGAAGTTCATTAACTCACTTAACTGCATTCAGTGAGTGGTGGAACCAGAATTCAATCTAGAGAAACCAGCTCCGAAATCTGTAATTTTAATCATTGCACTCTATCATCTCTCACTCACTCTTCTTATATCCTGACTCCTCCTCAATTGTTTTAGTGCCATAAGTGCATCCCCCTTTTCAGCAGCACCTCCTACAATTACACTGAAGAATAATATAAATAATAATAATTCTTGTTCAGAATTGGCACTTTAAAATATGTAAATAGAAGCATCTTAAGAATGTAATCATTTGATTGACCTGTAACAGACACTCTTAAAATAATGTTTTCTCTCCAATCGTAACATCAAGACAAGAACCCTAGTATCTTCCCTTCAAATCAAATCACAGCCTCTAACTCACTCGAGTGTAGACACTCTTGAACCCCTGCTGCAGTATGGAGTCAGCCTCTACCAAGCTACAAAAATGCTGTGGCAAAGTTGACCAAGGGCCCCAGAGTTTAAAAATCCAATTGTATTTTTTCTGTTCGAATTGTCATCATTGTTTAACACTAATGACCTTTTATGAGAGTCCCTCTTACCTTAAATTTGGGGGCAGCCTAATTATGTTCTGTTTTCCTTACCATTTACTAAACCTGACTTCTCGATGTGCCTAGAGTTTACCACCCTGTTAAATCTCTCATTCTGAACAGACCTACACTTTACTAGAGGTGGGAAAAGGGGATGGACAGTGGGCTGGGGTGTAATTGGGTAAGGGATACGAAAGAATAATTATGATTTTTAATGATGAACATGCTAATAATATTGATTTGATCATCATATACTGTGCACAAATATTGATAGTCAACTCTGTACTGCATAAATATGTGTAATCAATTATGATTCAATTCAGAAAACAATTTTTAAAAAATCTTTCATTCTTTCTCACTTAAAATGCTGCATTAGCTCTTGTCTTCTGTCTCTCCCATCTAATTCATTTAAAATATTTTATAATGTAATTTTTGAAAATTACTTGTAACGTTTTCAAGTATCTTATTTTTAAGTGTTTATTCACATTTATTTATTTTTTTAATTGAAATAATGGATTGAAATATTTGTGGGATACAGCATAGTGTTTATTCACTTTTACATGTTTTATTATGTAATACTTAATATTTAGAATATATGTCAATGTTATAAAGTATTAAACTCAAATAATGTTCTACAAATGTGCTACCCATCTTAAAAAACAGAACTTCTTAACTACAGCTCCACCTGTGCACTCTTTGAAATTTTTCTACCTGTTTCTCCCTCAATGGCAAAATCTATCTTTCTAGATTAGTGAGAATTTTGTGTTTGTAATGCATTTGTTCATTAAATATATTTACCACATATGTCTCTATCACTAACAATATATTGCTTATTTGCTTGTTCCTGAGCTTTATAGAAATTGTATTAGCTATTAGCATACAATTGTTTTTATAATCTGGCATCTACCTACTTTTTCAGTCATGCTTCAGTATGTTACCTGCTATTCCACCATACCAGATACTTGTTACCATTCCATCATATTTTGCCACTCTGTGTCCTTACACATTATTCTCCTGCTGATAATGTCTTATCCTTCCCCCTGTGTGCCCTGGAAATTTCAATTTAATTTTCAACCCTAAAATATATTCCTAAATAAAGTACTGTCTTACATATCCCCTAGCCCCTTGGAAAGCTTCTTTGATCATGCTTTCATATAACCTTGTTGTTAACAGCTGCTGAAGAACTTATTACACTTTATGAATATTATTCATTCCTAATTTCCATCAGACATTAGTTTTTTAAGTGCTAGGGGTTATTGATCTACTTCATCTAAAACTTGAAAAAGTATTGTTTTGATTCACTGACTGAACAAATGAAAGACTACTGGAGAGAGTGCACATGTGTTGGAAACAGGAATAACATTTCTCACAATATATTGAAAAGGTGAAAACAGGAAGAGGGTAAGGATTTGGAGGCTTGTTTTCACATTCAGTTCGACATGATCAAATGGGCAGGATAGGGCTTTAAAAGAAATTTGCTGCATGGACTTGGAACATTATAACATAGCTTCAGAAATAATTGCAAGCCTAGATTTATTAGACTAAGCCAACTCCTAGACCACATATGGTAAACGTATATAGCAAATGTTCATTTGAAACACCTAAACCATTTCTGAAAAAAATGTCATTGGAATTTTGATGGGGATTGCATTGAATTTGTATATCACTTTGGGTAGTATGGACATTTTCACAATGTTGATTCTTCCAATCCAAGAGCATTAGATATCTTTCCATCTTCTTGTGTCCTCTCTAATTTCTCTCAGCAGTGGTTTGTAGTTCTCATTATAGAGATTTTTCACATCTTTGGTTAACTCAATTCCTAAGTATTTTATTTCTTTGGTGGCTATTGTAAATGGGCAAGCTTTCTTGATTTCTCTTTCTGCATGTTCACTATTGGAGAATGGAAATGCTACTGATTTTTGTGTGTTGATTTTGTATCCTGCTACTTTGCTGAAATCATTTATCAACTCCAAGAGTTTTTTTGTAGAGGCTTTAGGCTGTTTGATATATGAGATCATGTCATCTGCAAACAGGGACAGTTTGACTTCATCTTTTGCAGCCTGGATGCCCTTTATTTCCTTCTCTTCTCTGATTGCTTTGGCTAGCACTTCCAATACTATGTTGAATAGGAGTGGTGAGAATGGGCATCCTTGTCCACTTCCTGTTCTTATCTTAAAGGAAAAGCTTTCAGTTTTTCCCCACTCAGGATGATATTGGCAGTGGGTTTATGATATGTGGCTTTAATTATGTTGAGATACTTTCCGTCTATACCTAACTTATAGAGGGTCTTTGTCATGAATGAATGTTGAATTTTATCAAATGCTTTTTCAGCATCTACAGAAATGATCATATGGTCCATTTTTCTCAGAAATGGAAAAAACTATACAGATATTTATATGGAATAACAAAAGACCACGCATAGCCAAAGCAATGCTGAGCAAAAAAAATAAAGCTGGAGGCATAACACTACCTGACTTAAAACTATACTACAAAGCTATAATAACCAAAACAGCATGGTACTGATGTAAAAACAGACACACTGATCAATGGAATAGAATAGAGAATCTAGAAATCAACCCACACAGCTACAGCCATCTGATCTTTGACAAAGGCACCAAGCCTATACACTGAGGAAGAGACTGTCTCTTCAGCAAATTTTGCTGGGAGAACTGGATATCAAATCTTCAGGAGAATGAAACTAGACCCATACATCTCACCATATACTAAAATCACCATATTCCAAAGAATTAAATATACACCCTGAAACAATAAAACTTCTTAAAGAAAACATAGGAGAAACACTTCAGGAAGTAGAAATGGACACAGACTTCATCAATATGACCCCAAAAGCATGGGCAACCCAAAGGAAAAATAAACAAATGGGATTATATCAAACTAGAAAACTTCTGCACAGCAAAAGAAACAATTAACAGAGTTAAAAGACAACAAACAGAGTGGGAGAAAATATTTGCAAAATATACATCTGGCAAAGGATTAATATCCAGAATATCCAAGGAACTGAAACAACTTTACAAGAAAAAAACAAGTAACCCAATTAAAAAATGGGCAAAAGAGCTAAATAGGCATTTTTCAAAGGAAGATATACAAATGGCCAACAGACATATGAAAAAATGCTCAACATCACTCAGCATTCGGGAAATGCAAATCAAAACCACTTTGAGATACTGTCTCACTCCAGTCAGGATGGCTAATATCCAAAAGACTGCGAATGACAAATGCTGGTGAAGTTGTGAACAAAAAGGAACTCTCATACATTGTTGGTGGGACTGCAAAATGGTGCAGCCTCTATGGAACATGGTATGGAGGTTCCTCAACAATTGCACATAGATCTACCATAAGACCCACCTATCCCACTGCTGGGAATATACGCAGAGGAATGGAAATCATCAAGTCGAAGCTATACCTGTTCCCCAATGTTCATCGCAGCTCTCTTTACAATAGCTGAGTTGGAACCAGCCCAAAAGTCCATCATCAGTTGAGTGGATATGGAGAATGTGGTATATCCACACAATGGAATACTACTCTGCTATAAAAAAGAGTGAAATACTGCCGTTTGCAACAACATGGATGGACTTAGAGAGAATTATATTAAGTGAAACAAGTCAGACACAGAAAGAGAAATATCACCTGTTCTCACTTATTTGTGGGAGCTAAAAATAAATAAATAAATACACAAAAAAATGGGGGGGGAGGGAAGAAGACACAACAATTATAATTCTTTGAAGTTGATATGACAAGTGAACAGAAAGGACGTTGTTGGGAGGGAGGGGGGAAAGGGATGAGGGAGGGAGGTTTCAGTAATTGGCCAAAATAATCACCCACATTGTATATTAACAAAATAAAATAAAATTTGGAAGAAAAAAAAAAAAGAAACACCTAAACCACTGCAAGAATAAGATTAGTTGGATAGAACCCCATTACTGTACTCACAATGGAGGACTGGGAATATGTCTGCATTAACAGATTTCCTACAGAAGACATGCATTATAAATCATGTTCCAGACTACAGGAGTGACTTGACCTGCTGTGTAACCTTATCTTATCAGATTTCTATAAGGTGTTTATAATGTTTCTTTTCATTGGGGGAAGAGATTTTCAGTTTATTCCAAAGAAAATTCTATTGTAATTGCAACTCTTTTAGTCTTTACTGGCCAGATTATCTAATGGAAAAGAAATATATATCCCGTGTTATTTGGTCAGTAAGATCATTTACATTTTAGCATGCAGAAGCCTCTTCATTTTATCTGCCAAGTTGGTGCTGAAACAGCATGAATAGATTAATTGTTATGCAGAAGTAGACTTCATAGTTATGCTAAAGCAGGGTAGAGGTTAGTATTTATGGCTGCTTATGTATTTTTATATTTAATGTTCCTGTTTATTTCATGTGCACCTTTGCTTTATGAATGCATGCAGAGGAAAATTAATGTGCTGGAGGTGTTTTTTGTCAGAAAGAATATGTGAAAAAACAGATATTGTTGCTGACTTCCTTCTTTTTCTAAGAAGATTTGTGAGTAAAAAAATTCAATGAATGACCGTCTTTTTTTATTTATTGTTACCTATTGTTCTGTCACTATTTTAAGGGTGAAAGGCATATCCATATATATGTCCATAATGTAAAGATCTCAAGGCTGTAATAAATTTATATAAAATCCAATAATTTCTAAGGATATGTCAAAACCAACCTAAGGATATATCAAAAAAGCCCTTTTTGCCTTCTTATGTTACTCATCAATTTAGCTTTCTTGATATTTTTTCAATCCAAGGATAATTTTCCATTATTTTTTTACCTCCTTTTTCTTTCTGATATGTGTGAAGTAACTGCTAAATATTCATGGTGACATTTGATGTCAGAAATTCATTTTATTATACCATTTCATCATATTCTGCAAGAATATCTGTTAAAGTAACACTGTGAACCACAAATGAAGTAATGTTTTATGTCTTTTAACACTTATTTTATTTCTTAATATTTTTTTTAAATGATGTTAACCTAATAATCACTTATTGCCTTCCAAATTTGGGGATTCACAATCTCACAAATATTTTAAATGGATAGAAATTCTTGGAAAGGTGGCAAGCACTGTGTCTAACAGTGGACCAAAGGCTAAATGTCCACCAAACTGAGAGGGTATCTAGAAACTGAAAATGAAAGAGGCAATTTCATGCGGTAAAGCAAAGAATTTTATTTCGATAACTTGCATAAAGGATGATGAATCAGTGGAAGGCGACCTAGTGGCATGGAAAGGTTTCCCCATGCCACCTCCTGGTCGGGCCCAAATTTATATAGGCAGTTCACACAAAGCAGTGGGAAAAGCCAAGAAGCAATTACTAAGAAACAAGGTAATGTCACTAACTCCAAATGTCTAATGACAATGATTACTATCTCCGGCAGTCTTGCAATGCAGGTGGCCTGACCTGCTGTTGCTATGCCAGTATTTGATCATTAAGTTCCTTTTTGTAGTCTTCAAACTGATTCTACCTATTGTCCTACCTACTTTGTCCCTAGTTACTATACAAATTTTGTGGACAGCATTTGCACAAAGGACATATAGCAAGTGGTAAGGACTTCAAAAAATGGAGGAAGTTATGTTCATAGTCTCACAAACTGTTGTCTTAACTCCTTTTAAAAACTCTCCCAAATGAATAGAAAAACAAAATTAAATTTTTAAAAAGGAAATTTTATCTACATTTGAGTTAGATGAATTGAGTTATTATAAAAATCTAATATTGTAAATTCTGAAAAAAAAAATCCCTGCTAAAATTAGGCCAAATGAAAAGGGCAAGAACCAATTTGATATATATCCTCTTTAATTTATAGCATGATACGACCAGTTGGAGAAAAAAATTCTAATTCAAAGACATGAAAGGACATGGCTGGGCCATAAAAGAAATGATGTTCCATTTATGCCCCATCAGGCAAATGCAAATAACAGAAGCAGCAGAACTGAAGGAAACACAGTATATCATTTTATTTTATTTTATTATTTTATTTTATTTATTGCCAGAAATTATAACTTAAACCTGAAGGTGAAGCAGGCCAAATGGAAAATAGAAATCCAGATAACGGAATAGAATGGTTTGGGAGGTGGGCTCTGCAGATTGCCTCAGGCTGCCTTGGCCTGTTTGTCCAGTGATGGGGCAAGGCTGAAAGATGAGGACCCTCTCTGCAACTTAGTTAGACCTCTCTGCAGGCCTGGCCAAGCTAGTGTCGTCAAGGACTCCATCTATTTGGAGGGACAGTTAGTGACATTAACATACCCAGAGTGCATTTTTCTACCACCTGTCTTATTAATCTTTTTCAAGCACTTCAGAGCTGAACAAAAAAATACAAATCAGCAATATCAAAGAATCCAGTTTAAATTCCACGGATAGAATTCAAACCATGTCAGGTTAAAATATATATATATATATATATATATATATATATATATATATATAGTGTGTGTGTGTGTGTATGTATGAGTATATACATATAGATATATATACACATATGTAAACATATATGTATAAACTGGATATATATGTCCAGTTAAGAAAAAATTATCATGGTCCTAAAAAGATATCAGTCCCAGATACAAATGCTTACATTCAAAATGATGATGATGTTGATAAGAATAATAATAAGCTTTAACAACAAGCACAGATTTCTACAAATAAATGGAGAAAAAGATATTGTATAAAAATATGTAGATGCTTTGAAAGAGTATTCTACTTAGTGTAGAAAAGAGAATGCAGTTTTTCCACATCCTCTCATTAAGTATGACAGTGAAGAGTAGAATAGTCATCCATGAGATAGTTGCAACTCCTGAGGAAAACGGCCACCATAGTGCGTTACGGTGCTAGACAAGCTCGGCTGCTTTTCAAACTTTGTATTTCAGATACAGATACAGAAGACTAGATACAGATACAGAAGCTCTATTTCCAAAAATTCACAGGGGAACAAAATGTTGGTTAGAATTACGAATAGTTTAGTATTTTTAATCACAGGATATGTGAGAGGTGGTATCAGAATGAAAAGGGAGAAAATTAGAGATGATCAGTTATAAGGGGGCTTTCATACTATATTAAATAATTCGAATATTTTTCTTGTAATTTAATGGTAGTCAAAGAAAGCATTTAGGTTCGAGAATTTCACAAACTGTGTTTTAGAAAGATGATGGAATTGTTGTGATTGTTGTGTCTTCTTCCCCACCCCCATCTGTATATTTATTTATTTATTTGTTTTTAGCTCCCACAAATAAATGAGAACATGTGCTATTTCTCTTTCTGTGCCTGACTTATTTCACTTAATGTAATCTTTTCTAAGTCCATCTATGTTGCTACAAATGGTAGTATTTCGTATGATGTGATGGGTGTGAGCAGGGAGAGAGAAAGGGGAAAGAGGAGTTGGTAAAGGGACACGAAAATCAACTATATTGTATATTGATAAATTAAAATAAAAAAATAAATTTTTAAAAAAACTAAAAAAAGCACAAAGATGATGGAGAGGGGAATTTAGTTAATTCTTTAGAGTACACACTAGAAACTAGGAAAATTGCTATAGGCCATTGTCATAATCTTCTTATGAGATGGCTGCATTTAGACTCTTCAGAAAGAAGAAGGATTTGGGAGACTTTAAAGGGGAAGAAAGCACCTGATGAAGACTGGAAACTAAATCCAGTTAAACAGGACATTTAATTACATGGTTTTGTTATGGCAGACTCCAATTATATTGTTTGTGGTTTGATGAAATATGCCCAGTTTTCAAAAACATCTGCAATTACCTGACATAAATTGGCTATATAAGACATCCTTTCAGGAAGTGCTAGCAAGGGAGGTAAGGAAAAATTTCATCTAGTCCATTTCTTCTACTGCATCTTTCAATTTCATGGCAGTAGATGGTGTTGACAAGGGAAAAACATGGACAGTGCATATAAAAGTCCCTGTTATATGAGATAAAGTGCAAGTGACATTTCAGGAAATGATATTTAAAGCCTTTAATATAAAAGGTTACTCTTTATGATCAAAACCATCTTTACAAATTATTTTTTAAAGATAAGTCCACCAATTGAAAAGCATGGCAAAACATAGAAAACAAGGTATAGTGCTGAAACTTAGAAATATTTAAAAGTAAATAAGAGTTATAGAACTACTAATATTTACACTGTAATAGTAATTAAACACAAATGAAAATAAACAGCTCTTTTGTTTTTCTTTGATCACGTTATCAAAAATGAATTTAAAATATGGTAAAGTGAAATATATTTCAAGGATTATTGTTATGAATGTAAATTCTGGAAGATATTTGTCCTTACTAATTAAGATAGCAATTGCGATTTGCCATACAACAAATCAATCTCAATTTTAGAAACCAATGCTATGGAGTACAAGTATGAGTACAGGTGTATAGACAGTAAAGCACATTTCAATGAGCTTAGTGTAGTAAGTCACTGAAAAGACAAAACTATCCAGTCTTAAGCTTCACATGTAAAAGAAAATACAGTGACACGTGATTACCACAACAAACATGATAGATGGGTATTTACTGATTATCTGGAAGGTAACATGATACCAAAATAGAGCAAGCAAAACAAAACAAAACAAAACAAAAAAATTTGTGAAAAATTATATGCAGCAGAATGCATTTTTTAATTTAAAAATTGTATGTGTTTGTGTATATATGTATGTTTGTATGTATGAGTATACATTTCTGTATTCATGTGTGAGTTGTTTTTGAGAATTTCTCTTCTTGCTGACGTGACAAAATATTATGGGATTTCTTTGTTCCAGAAATGAAATCAGCCATTTCTACAAGGAGTTCTCCTTCTTGTTACTAAATAATGGTATTTAGAAGCCAAGATGTGGTTACTTAGAATGCTCATTGGGACTGGGGTATTTTTAATTCTAGCCAGTTTTTATTGGCAGTTTAAGAAAGTAGGCATTTAAAGTCATTATTTCATAATGACATATTATTGCAAATTTAGTATTGCAGAGTATTTTGCTTTTATACATTTTTAAAATTCATATTTTCCATGTTTATGTTACCTGTTTTATGTATAGTTTTGTTAGTTAGCTAATTTTAGTTTCAATTTTCAGAAATCCTTTTTGTTTTTATGCATTTTATTTTGTTTATTGAAAATATATTCACTTATTTAATAGTCAAAATAAAATATTAAAAAGAATATTCAGATAACTCTACTTTTCATCAAAAATTTCCTGTTTGCTGCAACTCATTTTATTTTTTCATTTTCCCTTCAAGTTCTCCCTGCAAATCCAAATCCAAGTGTGTGTGTATAAAGTATGTTTACATATATACATATGCAATACATGTACACTTACTGCTCACACACCTACACACACATCTATGTTAATTTCTGTCTTATGCACATACACATCCCTACACACACCTTACCTATATACACCCCTATGTTAATTTCTATCTTATATTTTCCTTAATTTTTAAACAAAAATATCCTATATACTCTCCTGCATCTTGCTATTTTTGCTTATAATACATTTTGTGTATTACTCCTAACAAAGTCCAATGCTCTAATAATAGGCTTATTTGTTTTCCAATATTTTGTTATCAAAAGTAAAATTGTAACAATTACATTTATGCATTTTTTACCTCATTCTGACATAACATACTCATTTAATATGTTTTATACCATGTTTGCATTCCAATGAGCAATTCATGAGTGCCTGCTTCTTCAGAGATTCTGCCAAACTTTTGGATTTATGACATTCTGATAGCCAAAAAGTGGTGTATGTTAATGTACTTTAATTATCTATTTAGATTGTGTTAAGGAATCTTTTTCTTATGCTTAGTACCGTGTGCACATAATTTTAATGTAGGAAGTTTGTTCACACCTCTTGCTTATTTTTCTACAGATAACTGGATTTCTGATTGACGATCCCTATGCTAAATTATTGAACAATAACTGCCTAAATTCAAGGAAAGGGATTGTACATTCTTCTTTAGTATTATATATTGTTATATGTATACATGTTTGACAATTCTGAATAAGTTAAAATACAGTAAACTAAATTATAAGCTAAAGCATATAAAGTACAGATTGGTTGAATCAATCCTCCTTGATCACTATTGACATTAAGTTCCATTCTCTGGAAATGTGGCATTTTTAATGGATAGTTAAAATTTATAAATGATGATCACTGGGCTTTTAAATAGAAATTTGCTGCTGCAGATTTTGCTTCAAGTTGTTTCTCTAATCTTGTATTTTGTTACTTTAGCAGAAACTCCCCTGGATTATATCTTGTGTGTCAGTAGAAAGCTATTGAGAAAAAAGAAAACGAGAACAGATACTTCTTGTGTGCCTATTCTATAGATACAAATAGGTCCATGGAAATCACTAAATGAATTATAATAATATTTGTAAATTATGTACCAATAATAATGGTAAACAATAAGTTATGTAATATAATTTAGAATTATTTCATAAATGTTATTGTTTAGTAGAACTCCAGTACAAATGTCTAATGTGAATACATATGTTCTGGGGATAAGTGAATTTGTATGTCTAGTGATCTGCACATTGATTTGCACCTAAAGAGAGTAGCAAAAATAAGAACTATGGTATTGAAGTGTTACAATTGATTTTAATTGGACAAACAATTCATTCCCTCCTGTTGTCAAATGTGTTATCTATTAAACTTTTGCACAATGAAAGCTCTTTGCACTTTTTCCAAGGGAATCACATTTTCCATAACATATGCAAAGTAACCATTTCTAGTACAGAATGCTACATTTCACTATTTAAGTCATTGAAAAAAAAAACTGAAAGAACTTAGATCCAGACAGCATGCTTACCTCTCCTCCCCATCAAGTGTACTGCTGAGGCCCAGATGCCCCTTGGCACCTGCTTGTGAGGAAGAAACCCCGCCTTGCACCCTCCCCTTCCCAGCAACTGTTAGCTGTGGTGGTGCAGCATCCAAGGGCCATGTGGGAGCTGGTGGATGTGGAAGATGCTGGCCAACTTGGAGGGATGCCTACAGGGGGATACAAATGCAGCAGCTGCCCAGGTTGCTGCACTTGGGGCAGCTGGAGGAGAATCCCATCAAGTGCACTGCTGAAGCCCGGATGCCCCTAGGCACCTGCCTGTGAGGAAGAAGCCCCGCCCTGCACCCTCCCCTGACCAGCAACTGTTAGCTGTGGTGGGGCAGCATTCAAGGGCCATGTGGGAGCTGGTGGATGTGGAAGATGCTGGCCAACTTGGAGGGATGCCTACAGGGTGCTACAAATGCAGTTTCCCAGGTTGCCGCACTTGGGGCCACTGGAGGAGAACGTGGCTTACTTGGCCTGAGCCCTGGTGAATAAAGTGGCTGGTGTGGATTAAGCATCAGGCTTTTTCCTATACTTGGAGACCATGCTGGGGGGGCGTGGAAGCCTTGTGGAAAATAAACGATATGAAGGACACCACAATTTTCATCTGTAGTGGACATCTGATGAAGAATGAGCACGGTGTGGGGGACTATAGCTGGGTGGAGAAGCACGGGGACTCCACTTTGAGGAGTGAATTATTCCCACGAGAGACAAGCTGGTGGTGTTAGGAGACCTGTTTGTTGATGATGGGAGCATCATTTGATGTCAAGAGGAGATCACCCCCCAAGCTGGGAGCACATCTTGTCAACCTGCTACCACAAGCAGCACTTGGTCTTGTCCTCCACAAAGATATGGATGCTCTCCTGGAGTGATAACTGGAGGGAAATCATAAACAGCAAGCAGGTAGCCTCCGTGCAGGACAAACAGGCAGGGGGCTCTTCGCTAACAAGCCAAGGGACCATGGCAGTGGATAGTAGCTGAAGGAATGAACGGCAACACAACAGAGAATCCCAGCAGAGCTGAGGGAGGGGAAAGCATCTGGTGGTGACTCCATGCAATGGAGCTGGGTGACACAAAACAGCTGTCCTCTCCTGGGCTCAGCCATCTGGTACCTCCCAATATGGCTGCACCTGTAGCATGGCTGGCATGCAAATTCCATGGGAAAATTTGTCAGGAACCTTCTAATATAAAACTTTTTTCTTAAAACAATAGAACCCAAAACTAAAAAGATAGAATTCAGAGCTGCTACCTCACTCACAGAAACATTGTGACGGAGTCTATAAATCCATCTCCAAAGTTGATGAGAAATAGCAAAATAGCACATTAAGGAGAAAGTGGCATGAAGACTTAAGCAAAATTCCTGTACCAAATGTAGTAGGTTATTCTCTGAAAACAAGTGAGAAATAACCCAATTGAAAGGTGTTTTACATAGCTGAAAATGCCAAGCATAAGCTTACTTTTATGTATGGCCTAAGATATTATTCATTTAATAAAATTGTTGTCTCTCTTTTATATTTGCATTCTCTGGGTTGGCTCCAATCCCAAATTTTGCAAGATTCGCATTGTCATTACACCCATTCCCTGAAAAAGCAAGTCTACCTGCACAATACATCAGCCAGTATCAATAGAACTATACTGATGGGTCAAAAATGGCCTTACTTAGGACACATTCAAGACAGAACCTACCACTGTGTCCAGATGTAGGAGGTTTAGCCTAAGTCATGTTGCTCTTCTACTGGAACCAGACAGCATGCAGCCTTAGAATAGAATGGCATGGTTCTGTTAAAGCTAAATTAAATTGCTCTTTAATAAAAAATTGAGCCAACTCTATAATTTCAACTTTCTTTCATGTAAAATGGCAACGTTTCATTCCATGTTATGTCCTTTGGAAATGAAGTGGAAATGTTGCCGTCACTTGTACATACCCTAGATATTTACCTTTGACTTTTATAGTGTTAACAAAAGACCATGAGATCTATGGAGGAAGAGAAGGATAAACTTTATTTTCATAGAAAGAGGCAACCTACAGATTGGGCAACACAACTCCAGGAGGAAAACCAGAAGAAGGGAGGAGAAAGTTGGTATTTGTGTCTTACAGGGTCAGTCTTACACATATATTTAGCAGGTTTGGGGAAAATCTATGAATGTTTATCAGAGAAGTCAAGTACATGCTCAGTGGATAAACATATATATTACATACATCTCATGTTCACTTCTGAGTAGGGTTTTAGTATTAAAATGAGGTAGAATTTGGCTCTTTGTGTCAAAAGGTAAGCAATGGAGCACAAAGAAGTTTTGTGAGCAGTCGCCATAAGCCGGCTGAGAACGGTTTGAGGTTTGTGGCTCTTATCAGGAAAGAATGTCTGTGAGACTGATCCTCTGTACGATCGGAGTTGTGGGACACAAAATGGGGGTCGGGGGGGGGGTTCTGTTGAAGGTCAACTGGGAAACTTCCAGTTTAGTTGTTTAGACATTGTTTCTCAGGAACTAGTTACTGCTTACTTAAAAGGAAAAAAGAAAAAAAAAAACAAAAACAAAACCTTGTGGCAGTCAGTAACGTATATATATTTTGTGATCACGGGGTTACATGTCTAACCCCTCATCTTTCTATGGCCATTTGGTTCTTTTTTATAGCTTTCATGTGTCTCATTTTAGTCACAGGGTGTCCATTTTGTCTGTCTTTTGGGGTGTATCTTAACAATAGTAAAATAAAACAATTAATGTGTGGATCAACTTTTGGCAGTTATGTGATATCCATGTAATAGAGAAGTATTTTTAGCTTACCACCAAAATTTCTTGCTTCAGGAGAATCATTATTCATTTGCTTATTACTTTTAACTATTTAGTATATGGGGAAAAAGTGTGATCAGATGGATTACTACTTATGAAAAACCATTCATATGCATGCAGGGAAAATTTGTCACACAGATCAAGGTGATTGATTCTCAATGCTGAACTATTTTATTTGCAGAGAACAGTTGATTACTGATTTGCCTTTATAAAATCATTGCTTCCTGATCTTGATTCATTATTGAAAGAAGTTATGAAATTTTTTATTAAATAGTGGTTAATGAGTTTTCTATTTCAGAGGATAGTTCAAAGACAAAAAGCTATCCAATACAATAAAATTTCCCTGATACTACCAAGCTTTAAGTGTAAATCTATTATATTGGAAGAGAGAAATGTACTAATTTTTTTAGTAGACATGAACTATGTCAAATAAGTAGATTTAGAGCAAAGTTTGGATGACACAGAGTGGAAAAAATTATCAGTTGTTTCCATTCTTTTAACATGGAGGACAGATGTTTTGAGTAAAGATTATAGGTAAGAAAAGAAGATTCATATCTACATATAGATGACCACCAGTTCTAAGGCTGTTCATGCCCCCTTACTATTTACTATAAGGCCTAATTCCCAAAGAGCCATTTCAGATTTTTATCTCAACTCGTTGAGATTCTTTGTTCTAATTGTTTTCTGAAATTATAACATTGAGGGGAAAAGATAAGTGAAAGTAGCCTGTCTATTTATAAGCTCAGGAATGAGGTGACCCATGTTTAACGGGGAAGTTCTACCAAACAGAACAGAGATATGGTTTATACTGTTGTTTATACTTCAGATTGCCCCAGTTTTAGTGCCCACTCCTCAATTTACTTAAATTAGGGTAGTTTTACATAAAGTGGGTAGAAATTGGTAACAAAGCATTGTTGTTTTCTAGCCAGCCCTACACTGGAGGAATGTCACAAGTAAATTGGGGAAGTTTTGTGCAATTGACCAAGGAAGAGATTACAATGGAATAAAACTGGGGTTCAAATTAAAGCAGTGTACCTACTCTAGTAGCTCAATTACATTGTGTATATTACTAACCAGGAATTTTCAAAGTTGATGTGATAATAAGCAATATAAATAACTAAGGAGTCCTTACTACACATAAGGCAATTCAGGAATGGGAGATGTAGTACCATCTTTCCTAGCACTATTTGAGTTAGTACTAGTGATTTTTGGCAGCTTTGTTTCCTTGATGGTATTTCTATCTCTGGCTGCAGCCAAGGAGATTTGAGCCTACTCAAGTGAGTATAGGATATTTTTAAAGGTAATCCATTAACATAACCCCTAATGGCTTGCTTAAATGGAACTTCTCAGCAATGTATTTGGTATCTGGAAGGGTGTGAACTTTTCACTTCAGGGACCGTATGTCAAAATGTTTGATAGTCAGGCTAAGGTACTGGAATTTTTAAAATATCATTTTGTGATTTTTTTTTTAAATGTAGGAGTTTGATGCTTTATCAACATTTGATTTTTTCCAACATTGGAAAATTATATTTAACTAGATATATTGACAAATGATGTTCAAATAAGATGACTTAAAAGAAGAATGTAATATTGGAAATCCATTCATTGTTATTTGTCAGAAAAATCGTGAAAATTTTTGAAATGGCTAACAAAAGTAAGAATGAAAGAAAAAGAGAAAGGAGTAAGAGAGAGGAAAATAGTAATCAACCATTACTAGTTATTCTACGAAATGCTAGTGGGTATCTAGTGCACCCTCTGGCCTCTCTGACTCTATAATGGCCTAGCTTCTTTGAGCTATTTTGTACTCAAAGTAATAGCATTGCTACTAGTGAAGCAAATTTTTCTTGCCTATAGAGATGCAAACTAATTTAGTTCAATGGAAGTAAAACTGATTCCTGTCATTTTTTTAGAAGCCAGTTTTTATATATTTTATATATTTCCAAATGTATTTCCCATTTTCTGATTCCTTATATATGTGCGCCCTCTTTGGACTCTCTTTAAAAATAATTTTTAACATCATATCAATTCCATTATTAATTAATGAAATAAAATATTTTACCTGTGCTCATTTTATATTTGTATGAGAGTCATGATTTTACCTTTTAAAAGAAATTGTGCCTTAACATATCTATTAAGTTAAAATGTTTGATTTTCCAGTATTTGAGTGCTATTTGCTTATATCTTTCGTGTCTGATGAAGCATTCAAAATGATCTTCAATGAGAAATTTCTCCATGATTTCTCAATCCATGTTTGATAGAAAATAGAATTTTATGTGACCTTGTCCACCTTATTTAATGTTGTATCTCCACAGCCTAGAGCAATATCTAGACTACAGTAGGTAATTCCTTAATAAGTAATTTTATTGTCCACTGTATGAATGAACAATTAAACAGAACTGGAAACTCTTGTTGCCTTTTTGAATAACCTATAATAGTGAATTATGACATACATTCACCAAATAGTCAAGAGTAAGAAAAGAAAATTATTGGTATGATTGATACAGACATTGACCTAGATTTGAACCATCCCACATAGAGTAATATCTACATTTGTCATGACTCCAACAACATAACTCTTGCCAATAGTATCAAATAATTCTTTGTATCTATTCTTTTAAATATTATATTTTATTTTTGTCTAAATGATGTCATGGATCTTTTACTGAATTTTCTACCTTAGTATAAAATTATACATGGTGTATTAACCATTCACTAAGTGGTCTGCAAACAAAGAAAGTTTGTGAAACTCTTAAATTTTGGAGGCCAGCTTAGTTCTATAAGTATACTTAAAAAGATTGCCCTCCAGGCATGCTGTTATAGATGGTGATACAATGTTTAATGTGACAATATTTTTCTGCTAAAAATAGTTACTGGTGTAGTGGGATTTGCCAAACTATTTAGGAACCACAAAAGAAAGATCCTTCACTCTATGTGAGGAGTTCAAGGAAGACACCAGAGATGATTCAATGCCAGATCTGGGGCTTGGGGAAAAGAATAGAACAAAATAAAAGTAATATCAATGGACAAAAAGTATATAATTAAATAAAAATTACTGAAAATTTATGGGTATAATTTATTGCTTATACTAGCTTCTTAATATGTCTTTAATAAACTCAGAGTGTTTAATAATACATTTTTTTGTGTTATCCACTACGTAGTTGTATCTTAAACCATAGTTACTTTTATTTCATTGAAAAATATAAAAATTATTTCCAAGAATTTCAAAATTTATTTTTATATTTTATTTATTTCTAATTCCAAAGATTATTTCCCCAAAATTCATGCATGAACAGGAGAATTTTATTGCTATATATTGTACTATTTGATAAACTGTTAGAAAAGTATTCTGAAGGTAATGTGAAAATACCTAAACTTAAAAACAAAAACAAAAAGAAAGACAATGAAAGTCTGAAGGTTCTGCTTTGAATTGCTAGATAACGATTTAGTTTATTTAAATTTAGTAGCCTTTATATTCTTTAATTTAGGTATTTGCTGTTTCAGCCTCCCTTATCTTGTGATTTAAAATATATATATATATATATATTCCATGGATAATATAAAGTGAAATATTTTACATGTGGGCTGTGGTTTTTTTGCCCTAGAAATATTATTTATGTGGATGTAAATCTAGGTGGCATAAATCCTATCTTGCATCTAAAAGGGTGCTTATTCTACACAAGTTTTGCCATAAAGTAGAGGCAGTTAAGAGTTCATCTGGGCTAAAATATGACAAATAAGTATCTAACTTACACTTTTATTCCACTTTCTGTTCTCCCTTTCTCTTTCTTTCTCTTGAACATCCAGTGAATTATTCCCCTTTTTAAATAGAATCTTATTATATAATAAGATATAGATAGATAGATTTACTTCATATAAATATTATTAAAGTGTTTCTTATATATATGAGGTAAATAATTAGGTGTCATAATTTAGTTGAAGCCACATTTAGAAGATAGGATTTGCCTTAAAAAAGGTAAAAAATTTTAAATCAGCAATATGTATTAAGACTAGTGCATTAATATTAACACCATATTAATATTAATATTATAATATTAATATATTGATATTATAGTACATTAATATTGAAGGTTATTTTTAAATGTATTTTAAACCTGTACAGAAAATATCATAGTCTCAAAAAGATAAACACTCTATTTTAATGTTGTATAACAATAGGCAAAATATCGTAATCAAATCTACACTAATTTGTTGTTTTGCCTCCCACAGATTTGTCACCCCTTTTCCCCTGGGTGATGGAGCCACCAAAGACTACTCAAAGCCCATCTCTTCTGAGCAGTGAGAAGCCCCAAAAAGGGGTTAATCTCCCAGAACCCTCAAGATAGAGTCATTTCTTCCATTTGGGAAATTAACTACAGATTGGGGTTCTCTTCCCAAATTTATTCTCCAGACCAGGAAGTTACAGGAAGAGAACATAGGTGGGGATTTTTCAAAGTACAGTTAAACAAGTTTAACATTAGATATTCCATAATGCAATTTTCAAGAAGTTAAGTTGATCCACCAACAAAAGCTTGATTTTAGCAAACATTCCTTCTCCTTACAGTGGCCTCCTCATATCTTTACATATGAATCAATAACCTGTCTGTCTTTGAGCCAGCAACCTTGCTGTGTTACAATTCTTTATCTTACAACAGAGACTATAGCCTGGGGAAAATTTCCTGTCCTTTGCAAGGTCAATAATTTAAACTGCAAAGCTTTGGAAAACCATGCCCTGTGAAGTACATTTGCTTTATGCATACTCCACACCATTTGATGAGTTATAAAGAAATATTGATAAGCAGGAATTCACTTATTATTCTGCTTGGCCTTTATTTACCAAAAGAAACAATAATAATATAAAACAGCATCTCCTATAACTTTGGAAATTGATGTCTTAATCAGCTATTTAATTCAGAGGCATTGTTTTTGGTTATTGTAAAATTGTACAAATTATGCAATTTGAAAATGTATGTAATAAATTATAAATTAAATATATGATATATTTCCTTTTTATTTGTCAACAAAGGATTTTTTTTTTTTTATATTTTAGTGAAAGCGTTTTTCACATTTTATCCTCAAATTCTTTGCATACTAGATTTAGGGTAAAAATAAACTATGCAATGTTATCCTTCCTAGTTTGTAGAATTGACTGTTTAAATGCTCAGTCAGAACGTAGAAAGAAAGGACAACTATAATCAGGCACAACTTCTTATGTCAACTCTTCTCTCTTACCATTTCTTCCTTATATTCAGACATAAGTTACAATACTAGTAAGTGAAGCTTACATTTTTATTTGCAGCTTCTCATCTCACTGTCTTCCAAGGAATGTTTCTCAGTGATTTTCCTTGGCTGCTCTCTCTCTATCCCCTTTACTCACCCATCCCTCACCAACACCCAAGGTTGTGGCCTCCCTGCTCTCCTCATACTAATATATACTGTCTCCTGGTACACCCATGGCCCACAGCTTCAACAATTACCCATAAACCACACCTCAAGCTGAAACCTCACTTCAGAGCTCCAGAGCTCATTTCTAAATCTCCGTATATGACAACTACTAATATTTAGTATATTCTAATTAGGTTAATTATATTTTCTAACAAATTCATTCCAGCTCCTTCCATTTCCTATATTGGTTTCATCATACACAAAGTAACTTATGCTAATAAGCTGATGGCTGAAATAGATTCTTGCTTCGCTCTTATTTGGGCTGTGGGAAGTCCAAATAACTTCCATGCATGAAAATGTTTATTTTGAAATGCCTTTGAAATTTCACCCATTCTAATCTATTTGCATCTTTCTCATAATTTTTTTTAATTTAAACTTACTCATCATCCTATTTAAAAACCTAAGAATTCTGTACATTTGTTTCCCGTGTCCTATAGTTTAAAGCCTCAACTCCTTTACAAGTCATCCAAACCCTCTTTAACAATGCTCTATTTTGTTCAATCAGCATGTTTCTAGTTATCCCCTTTCTCTATCCTCTCCAATTTTTCCCACAGAATATGTATTTTTACATATTGCAATTAACTTCCTTGCTATATTTTTCATTTTCATGATTTTCAATGTCTACCCAAGCATTCATGTAAGTGAAACAGTTATTTGTTGGGCCTCCCTGAGCCAGAGGCCGACAAAACCGAGCGGGAAGAGACCCCGGTCCAGCCGGGGGTCCCTTGTAGGGCTGAGCGGGATGATGAGTGTCGCTGGCACGGCCCTTCCCCCCCAGGACCTTCCTCCCCGGGGGCCGAGAAAGAACACCACCGAGCCAGGAGAGTGGTCAAAGCCAGAACTCCTATTATTAGAAAGGTGTTGGAGTTTATATAGAGGAAGAAAGCGGAAACAGAGAGGAGAGGCAGGAGGAGATGGTTATCCAATCAGGGGAAGCCACAAGTTATGAAGAGGGGTGATGACAGGGCGGGCAAAAACTGCTTAGTCACTGGGACCCGGAAAAGAAGGACTTCTAGCTACGTGCATTAAAGCGCTCGTGAAACGGCGGCGGAGGCCTTACGCCAGCAAGATGGCCACCGCTTGATCTATTTTAGGGAACAGGAACCATACTTAGGCAGGCGCCTTATGATTTGATTGCGCCGCAACATGGCCCAACAGATTATATAGTTATAAGTACTAGAAACTGGCTCAGAGTTCAAGAGTCTTTATTGCTTCACTAAACTG
>NW_007739022.1:0-11100 GCF_000696425.1 Galeopterus variegatus | reverse complement strand
AAGAACACCGCCGAGCCAGGAGAGTGGTCAAAGCCGGAACTCCGTTTATTTGCAGGGTGGCACAGTTTATATAGGGAAAAAGGGCAGGGCGGGTTTTGATATGAGAGATCAAGCAAAGAGCCAATAAGAAGGGCTTAAAAGGATAGGGTGAGGTGGTGGGGAGGCTTTACGCGAATACGGAACTAAAGTTGCTGAATCACTGGGACCCGGAAGGGCGAGGCTGGCAGCTACGTGCCGTTGAGCGCTAGTGAGATGGTGGCCGCGGAGCGCATGAACTGGCGCCCGTGCGCATCAGGGCGCATGTACGCAAAGTTATGCCCAACATTTATTAATAGTTAAAATTTATATAAAAACACAAAATACTACTGATATATTTGAATATGAATTTTTAAAAATCTAGGATTTTTTCTAAGCATGCAACTACCATGTAAATAGAGGAAATACTGTAAATACCTTCTGTTCAGAATATTAACTAACATAGAAATTTGCCTTTTTTGAAACTTTTAGTGCCAATGACAATGCTGCTCATGGTATTTGAGTTGCCAGTATAACACTCTTATTTGTAGCTTTTGTACCATGGTGAATCTATACATAATGACATATTCATTTAATACTTCAAAAGGCCAAATGTTTTATTTTAAATGAACTATAATTAGGGAAATATTCAAAATTGTGTTTTAGGGCTTTGCCCACAAATGTAAGCCACCTCTGGGCCTACATTGACAACCTATCAACTGTTTTATTTTTTGTTGGTTTGTTTTTAAATGTGGTAGAAATTAAAGGAAAGCTTTTTTAAAAATAAATAATAGAGATTGCAAAGATTTTTATACTTCTTAGAATTAAGGGAAACATTGAAAGTCATAGAAGGTATTATTAATGTGAACATAAATATTTTAATCAGAACAATGAAAACACATTTGATTTGCAGAATAGCACTGATGGTTTCAAGATACGGTAAACAGTAACATTCTCAACAATTGAGAAAGCTTGCAAATATAATCTGAAATTCAGATTAATATTTTTTTCTGTTTCAGTGAAAGTTATAATGCTTACCTAGCTCATTTACTGTGGCGGCCTGCATAGCCTCTACACCACATGAAGCTCTGTCCATTATACCAAGCCTTCTTTACTGTATTCAGTAAAGGACAGGCCTTTCTCAGATTGGATAGCAGTCACGGCCCATTCTATTCATATTGGACTTAACAGGGAACTAGGCCCATGTATGATCCAGAGGGTCTCTATATCTGAGTCCACATTGGGACACCGGAGACAGTGGCTGCTTTGGTGATATGTCTGGGAGGCAGAGGAGGATGGGCACTCCTGCAGGTTTTCGTGAAGTTGCAAGACCCCAGCTGGCAAAGTTTCACCCACTCCTGTATGTACTATTCCCACTTAATTAGAACCCTATTCAACAAATTGAGGCCTATATTCAGAATCATGACATGCTAACACTACTTCATAACCATGAGTCACATACTACCAATCAAGGCCAAATAACAGGCCAAGAATTGCCTCTTACAGGGTATGTACCTTTCAGCCAACTCCAGGAGCTCATAGGCACATACGTTGAAAGGTTGTCACTAGCTAGTGACAATTTCCAATCAGTAATAGACTCAGGTCAGCAAACTAAGAGGTTGCTCAGATCTGCAATTCAAACAGCAAATGTGATTGATGGGGCCCAGGAAAAGGGCAGATTAGGTGGCCTGATGAAGAGCCTCCATGGTGTCTTACCGGTCAAGGCCCCACTCAAAGGTAGTAGCCTATCTGGTAATACAGTAGATGAATGTCACCAGAATTCCTGCATGGGGAATATAAGAGCCCAAGTGGCCAAACAGATTTAACATAAAAGGCCTCCTTTTTTTTTTTGGCTTTTTTTGTGACCCATAAGGGGATCGCAACCCTTGGCTTGGTTTTGCCCACACCGCGCTCAGCCAGTGAGCGCACCGGCCATCCCTATATAGGATCCGAACCTGCAGCGGGAACGCCACTGCGTTCCCAGTGCCGCACCCTCCTGAGTGCGCCACGGGGCCGAAAAGGGCCTCCTTTTTATTTGTCAGGGGAGAGAAAGTCAAAAGCTTGCCAGTTGTCTCGTCTGCCATAAGATGTCATGCCTCTTTCCAGATTTCACCCAGGAATTTCACTTGGGTACTAAGTCTTTATACATTATCTGCAGTCATGTTGACACCTGTAGGTCCAGTCCTTATTGGGCAGTTTCCTTTTCTCAGCCCATAAAGAGGATGTCAGCAATATAACAAAAATCTAGTTCTCTCTCCCAGAGGGGAAAAAATAAAATAAAATTCCAGATTGTGGTCTACCAATAGATATCAAATAGCCAGGAAATTTAAGTAGTCTTTCAGTAGAAAAAAATAAATGGTGTCTTGCAACCTATTCAAAATAGAGGCAAATTGAACCTGATCAACCAGGTACAGGGGAAGGCTGAGAAAAGCATTTGCCATATCAATTGCTGCATATTAAGTTCTTTCAGCTCATGTCATGTCAGTCAGGTCTGGAGCCAAAGGCTGAGCTACAGCATTTAGCTTCCTATAATAAATGGTGAGTCTCCAGGCCTTGTGCACAGGCTAGACATGGCTATTAAATAGAGAAATAGCCTCACAAAGGCCTTTGCAAAAAGGGTAGTTATCTTATTTTCTCTCCCAGGCAGCTGACATCATTTTAGGGAGGCAATGGCACTAGCCATTAGTTAGTTGGATTGGTGCACAGTCTTCCACATGCCCCATTAAGATGGCCCTAAGTGCAGTAGTTCCCGTCGGGGTTTCAGGGCAAAGGTGAGTAGCAGGAGACATAGACGAATAGCAATACAATAGACCATACTGATAGTACATTCAATAGTGGGGTCCATGACATCAAAGTTTATAGGGATCCAAAATGACCCACTCACAGCTCGATCTGAGCAAGGGTTCTAATGATGGTGGCTTCAGACTCCAAAGCAAAAAGTATTATTACCTATTCCCCAACCTGGCGTCAGGTGTTGCAGGTATCAAAGTTACCTGTTCACCACATATCCAGAAGGCCAAAGAAGTGCAATTCTCCACACCCTCTTTTAAATCCTCACTTTGACATAGGACCTCTGATCTCCTTTGGGGAGAGTCAGAGCTCGGCCCCAACCTCTGGTCTTGTTTAGTTTTGAAATCCGGGGGGGGGGGGGGGGGGGGGGGGGGGGGGGGGGGGGGGGGGGGGGGGGGGGGGGGGGGGGGGGGGGGGGGGGGGGGGGGGGGGGGGGGGGGGGGGGGGGGGGGGGGGGGGGGGGGGGGGGGGGGGGGGGGGGGGGGGGGGGGGGGGGGGGGGGGGGGGGGGGGGGGGGGGGGGGGGGGGGGGGGGGGGGGGGGGGGGGGGGGGGGGGGGGGGGGGGGGGGGGGGGGGGGGGGGGGGGGGGGGGGGGGGGGGGGGGGGGGGGGGGGGGGGGGGGGGGGGGGGGGGGGGGGGGGGGGGGGGGGGGGGGGGGGGGGGGGGGGGGGGGGGGGGAATGGAGAGGGAAGAAGGGATAGCACTTGTGTTAGGGGGTATCATCAAGCAGACCCTAGTGAGATACTTTGTCATTAATGTTTTGCTACGAAGCACATCAGTCTCCTCCCTGGAGACCCCGACCGTGAGTAACCAGATCCAGAGGTCCCTTGGAGAAGGTCTTTGCTTAGTTCTTCCAGGAGAGGGCGCCTGGATACCACTCTTAAGTTGCTCTTTCTACCGGTCAGGCTTCTAATTTGAGCATGGCTACTTTTTCATGCCGAGGAATTTGTCGGCTAAAACTCAGATTGTGCGGCCATTCGATTGACCTGACCTCATAAAGAAGTTTAATTGAACTTGGAAACCAGTGGGAGTGTCACAGTAACATAGAAATCCAGCCTGCTTAATGATCTTATCATCTGCTCTTCCTAACACTCTCACTGCGACTCAAAGGACAACCGGGTTGCTCACAGGGCTGCTTTAGCCTCTATGAGGGGAGTACATACGTTTTTCAGTGGCAGCAGTGAACCCATCAGGGCGGGCCAAATTTTTCAGAGCCCAAATAGTCCCAAGCAGAGGAAAGCAAGGGTCTCAGGTTTCATGTTTTCTAACTATCTACCTTCTTCCTCCTTAGGCAGTCAAAGCACTCTGTAGAAGGTGTCTATAGTAACATACCCAACAAGACACCACTGTCCCTCACTAACTTTAACAATATTGCCTCATTCACCATCAAAGCAAACTTAACCAAGTCTCAAAGATCTCTTCAGGCTACTGGACAAAGCAATCTTGAAGGGCTCCACACTTTTTTCCACTAAAGTCTCAATTATTCCTAGCATTGTAAGATGTCCATCAATGCCAGGGACACTCTCAGAACTAACTTAGAGCATCATTTGATACAACTTAGTACTCAGGGGGTGTCCAACAACTTTAAGTCACGTTGCCAGAGGACCATGAGCAATAGCCAGGGAACTGCTTCCCCAACTGTTTTAGAGTTATTTTTTTTGCTGGATTTCTAATTTGACTCACAGGTTGAGTTCAGCCAGGAAGCCAGGGGCTAACTAAAAAGAAAGATCAGTGGTCCCCTAATCATTGGAAGCTTTTTATAAACAATTTTTTTAAATAAGGTTTTACTATTCAATTCTAAATAAATTAATCGTCAATGGAGTATTTAATTGACTAAAAAATATTAGCAATCTATCAATCAAATGAAAAAACTTGCCTTCTCATTTTTTCAATTTATAAAAAGCCTCAAAAAATGTTTCAGTTTCTTGAGGATAGAGCCATGCCTTTCATCTTTATATAAACATTCTCTAATAAAAGACTTAGCATATTTCATATGTGATTAATTTTCTTTGAATGACTAAAAGTTGGTGGGGTTATGCTTTATCCATCAGCTTCACACTAAGTTTTTGATTAAAAAAGCATGAAAAATTTATAAACTTGAAAGGCAGGCAAATTGTGGTTAGCAAAATTCTAAAGATTCACCCATGTGCTAAGATCCCATGGTTACACTAACCTAGTTATTACTGCAAAGGTACTGTGCAAATGGAAGTAAGATGACTAATTATCCAACTTTAAGATAGAATGATTACCCAGGATTATTCAAGCATAATGACATGAGCCGTTGAAAACAGAAAAGGAAGCCAGAAGAATCAGGCAGAGATATGTCAGAATAAGAAAGAGGAGACAAAACGCTGAAGGGGAGGCAATAGAGATTCAAAGTGTAAGAAGGATTCAACCTGCCATTGCTGTATGTAAAGATGGAAGAAAGGGGAGAAGCCAAGCAATGCAAGAAGCATCCAGAAGCTGAGAATGACCAACCACCAACAGCCAGCAAGGAAATAGGGACCTCAGTCCTACGACCACATAGAATGGAATTCTACCAGCAACCTGAATGAGCTTGAAAATAGATTACTCACAAAGACCCTGAAAATGAAGGAGCTTTCTCAACATCTTGATTTTGGCCCCACGAAACCTGGAGCAGAAAACCAGTTAAGCCACACTTTGCCTGGACTTCTGACCTACAGACTGTGAGATAATAAATAGGGGTTTCTTTAAAACTGGAAATTTGTAGTGATTTGTTACAGCAACAATAGGAAAGTAATATACAAAACAGTCATTCCTTTTACATTAAATAATCAGAAAAATATAATAGTTATATAATGGCTTTATTAAACATAAAAATGTATATTTAAGTAATTTAAGAAATAATGAATAGTCATTTCCAAAACTGAAAGTCTCTGGGATGACAATGTGAGGTGTGAACTTCTACTATTTCACAGAAGTCCTGTTTCTTCTTCCTAAATCTCATTTATGAAATATATTAATATTCCATGTTTTAATTATGTTTCATGCCAACTTTCTTTTTGTATAATTTTTTTATTGTAACATATTTGAATGTACATATCTGTGGGGTACAGAGTTGAATATCTGTGCTTGTGTGTAATATGTGATGCTCACATCAGAATAATTATTATATTCAATAATATATACTAGCATTGCTATTCATGGTCCTTTACCAATTCCTCCCTCCCCCCTCACTTCCCACTTCTAGAAACCTTATTTGTCCTTTTGAAAGTTCAATGTATTATTGTGAATGTTGTATCTTTCTTTCTTTAAATTATATGTTTATTATTTTAGCCCCCACTTATCAATGAAAACATATGGTATTTCTCTTTCTGTGCCTGGCTTATTTCACTTAATATTATTTTCTCTAAGTTCATCCATGTCGCTGTGAATGGTAATATTTCATTCTTTTAATGGCAGAGTAATATTCCATTGTGTATTTATACCATATTTTCCTTATCCAGTCATCTAATAATGGACATTTAGGTTCGTTCCATATCTTGGCTATTGTAAATAGAGCTGCAGTAAATATGGGGGTGCAGATATCTCTTTGACATGATGCTTTCCATTCCTTAGGGTTTACACCCAGCAGTGGAATTGGTGGATCACATGGCAGTTCTGTATGAAGTTGTTTAATAAATCTCCATACTGTTTTCCATACTGGCTGCACCAATTTACTGTCCCACAAGCAGTGTAGGAGGGTTCCCTTTTCTCTGCATCCATGCCAGCATTTGTTGTTCTCCATCTTTTTGATGATAGCCAGTCTAACTGGGGTAAGATGGTATCTTAATGTGGTTTTCATTTTCATTTCCCTGATGCTGAGTGTTGTTGAGCAATTTTTCGTGTGTCTATTGGCCATTTGTATATCTCCCTTTGAGAAATGCCTATTCAGTTCCTTTGCTCATTTTTTAATTAGGTTACTTGTTTTTTGGCTGTTAAGTTGTTTGAGTTTCTTGTATATTCTGGTTATTAATCCTTTGTCAGATGGTATATTTTGCAAATATTTTCTCCCACTCTGTTGGTTGTCTTTTTGCTCTGTTAATTTATTGTGCTGTGCAGAAGATTTTTAGTTTGATATTACCCCATTTGTTTATTTTTCATTTGGTTACCTGTGCTTTTGGGGTCATATTCATAAAGTCTGTACCCAATCTTACTTACTGGAGTGTTTCCATTATGTTTTCTTTAAGGAATTTTAGTGTTTCAGGATGTATATTTAATTCTTTAATCCATTTTGAGTTGATTTGGTATATGGTGATAGGTACAGTTTTAGTTTCATTCTCCTACCTATGAATTTCCAATTTTTCATGCACCATTTACTGAGGAGGCAGTCTCTTCCACAGTGTGTGGCCTTGGAGACTTTTTCAAAGATCAGATGGCTGTCAGTGCACGGGTTGATTTCTGGATTCTCTATTCTGTTCCATTGGTCTGAGTGTCTGTTTTTTATGCCAGTACCATGCTGTTTTGGTTACTATAGCTTTGTAGTGTAGTTTAAAGTCAGGTAGTGTTATAATTCTGGCTTATCCTTATTATCATCATCATCATCATCATCATTATTATTATTATTAATATTATTATTATTATTATTACTACTCAGGATCGCCTTGGCTATTCATGGTCTTTTGTTCTTCTATATGAATATTAGGATTTTTTTTTTCCACTATGAGAAAAACATCATTGTCATTTTGATAGGGATTGTGTTGAATCTTTAGATCACTTTGGGTAGTATGAAAATTTTCACAATGTTAATTCTCCCAATCCAAGAGCATGGGATATCTTCCCACCTTCTTGTGTCCTCTTTAATTTCTCTCAACAGTGGTTTGTAGTTCTCATCATAGAGATTTGTCACTGCAAATATCATCATGAATGCAGAAAAAATTAAAGCTTTTCCCTTAAGCTTATTCCCAGGAATAAGACAATGATGCCCACTCTTGCCCCTTCTATTCAATATAGTGTTGGAAGTACAAGCCAGAGCAATCAGGAAAGAGAAGGAAATAAAGGGCATCCAGATTGGAAAAGATGAGGTCAAACTGTCCCTGTCTGCAGATGACACTATCCTATATAGAGATTAGCCTAGAGACTATACAAAAAATCCTCTTAGAGTTAATAAGTGATTTTAGCAAAGTTGCAGGATAAAAAATCAACACTCAAAAATCAGTATCATTTCTATATTCTAACAATGAACTGACAGAAAAAGAAATCAAGAAAGCTAGCCCATTTACAATAGCCACCGGAAAAAAAAATAATAACTACATATTGCATGTTAAATGCTTGTTCAGTATATATTCAAAATGAGAAGTAGACCCAATTATTACTAAGGTTGAAGAGTCCCCCCCAAAATAATTGCATGTGTTACATAACATTGTAAAGTTTAGGAATTATTTTTTTTTATTATCAATTGATCATGAAAACAAACCACAAAAAAGTTTGTACACTTGGTTTGGTTATATATCCATTTTGAAGAGGTTATATAGCCACTTTGAAGGTGAGGGGATGAAGTCCTAATATCAGAATTGGGACATTATTCCTTTTTATTAAAAGGTCATTGCTCTTTTTGCTAGAATTTCCAACTCACTTTTTAGCAACATTTTGTGAGAGAGCACTTCTATTCATAGAATCATGTATTTTTAAGAATTAAATAACAAAATCATCCGTTTTTCTCATATGATAATCTTGTAAGATACTCATCAAACATTTTTTCTAATACTAAATAAAGTTGTGGGATTATTAAAAAATGCTTCTTAAAAAAGTCTAATATTTTGGGCCGGCCCAGTGGCGCGCTGCTACAGTGTGCCGCTTGGGAGCGCGGTGGGCGCTCCCGCTGAGGGTTCGGATCCCACATACAGACTGGCCGCTCACTGGCTGAGCGAGGTGCGGGTGCAACACCGAGGGTTGCGATCCCATTGCCGGTCCCGGTCCGGTGCAGGCGCAACACTGAGGGTTGCGATCCGTTGCCGGTCACGAAAAAAGACAAAAAGGAAAAAAAAAAAGTCTAATATTTTGTAAAAATATAGCTACTACCAGTTAGGTCACCAGTACTGAGTGGGTGGTAAAGACCTAATAAAAAAACTATGGCAGCCATCCACTTTAATCAGGCAGGTATGGATTTATGTAGTTTTTTCTAGCAGAGGGAAACTCAGAAGATAGTATATGAATATAATAGCAAAACATGTATAGCACTTACTAGGCATTCTATATTCCACTATTATTAAAAAACTGATAGATAACTTGATTACTTAAAGAAATTCTATTCCATGTTCTTTTCCTAAGAGCTGATGACAAAATGGTCAGAAAACAGTAAAACATTGTTAAATTTGAACACATTAAAAGCTCTTCAAACACTTGTTTTCCTTGTTGGATTATGTTTATACACACACACACACACACACACACACGATAAAATGAATATATTCTTATATATCACTATATATAGTAGATTATATATATATAAAATACTTTATATATCATATGTAATATATATCCATATAATGATTGAAATAAAGATTTAATATAATGATTTCTTCATATTTGTTTTGTCTGCTGTTATTTGGTAAATGCCCTTGGGAGAAATTTAAAGCATATGCAAATAAGCAATACAGAGTCAGTAAAAGTATTTGTTTATTTTTGTTTTATTTATTTTCATTTCCGAAGCAACAGGGAAAAACTAAGTATTTCAGGGAGAAATTCAACTAAAACTATATCTTGTATTTAGCATCCTTTCTTGATTTTGAAAATAAGGACTATTAATAGAGATTAAAAAATGGTAGTTCTTTAGCCCTTAGAAGATGTAATATAAGGGAGAAAAATATTAATATTCAAGAATTTGAAAAGTGATAAATAGAATAGCAATTGATTTGCATTGTGATGTAAGAAAATAACAAAAAGACACATTTTACTTCAAAATTAGGACAAATTCCTGATAGAGCTGTGTAGCAATGATATGGGCTTCCTCATAGGACCACAGATTTTCAACAATGAAAATAATCACGGATTCTAAGATGGCGACAGGTCTGGAGCGGCCGTGCCAGGAGACAGCGCGATCCTGAGAAGTGTGCGCTGTGATACCAGAGTACTATTTGCATTTCCAAGAGCAACAAAAAACGAATAAATCTTTCAACAACGATCCTACAACAACAAACAACAACATGTTCGAGGTTTTAGGGCCGACACAAAAGAAGACTCCTGAGAGTGCCCAAGCCCTGCTGCGGGTACAAGCAAGCAGCCCGAGACAACAAAGGCCAAGTAAATCAGCTGAGACGACACAGAAACGGAGTGGAATGCGCCGGACCAGCCCAACTCTGCTAGCTCTGTGAGTCACACCCAGCCCAGCCCCACTTGCGGGGCGAAGCCCGACTGGTCCCCGCCCACCTGGCTCCCGCCTACCACACCAGGCTAGGTGCCCACAACAGAGCTGCCTCCATTTTATCGGGTGGGGGCGGAGACGGCCGGCTTAGTGCGGGCAGGCCAGCCATCTCTGCTTGGTGCAGCTCCGCACTGAGACGTGCCATTTGCTTACCTCGACGCGGGGCACCCCAGGGCCTGTGGACCAGCCTACAATCCCACTCTCCCCGCGGATCTCTGACGGGGCAGGTAGCGTGGGGAGCCCCCGGCCAGCATCGGGAGGGCAGGGAAGAGGAGCCCAACCAGATCGTCTCTCCACCACACCCTGGGCATCGGCCCCAGGTAAACTCCCTGTTTCTGGGAGGCAGATTCCATCTCTGGGGGCCTCAGTTTGGAAGAACCCCTAACTGATTTCTGGTGGGGAGAGGGGAGCCCAGACTCCTCTCAAGCTACATTGAAGCTACTAGAGAGCTCTCCCGGAGGGCTGACCCGTGCTGGAGGGAGTCAAAGAGGAACTGTGTGCTGAGGGACCCTCCCCCGAGGAGTTCACTCCCAGCAGGGGGAGAGACTGGACACCTGCTGGGCAGGGCAGGGCACAGCACAACTTTGATGACTCAACTGAAAGACAAGGTTTGTAGAAGGCACGCCTCAGCCCTGTCCTGAGCACACAGAGTGGGGAGGGGTCCGGCAAAAGGAGGCGGAGTCTCAGAAATAAATAAAGAAAGAAAGAACAACAATTACACACCCTGCAGGAACACTTTGCAAGGCTCAATAGCCCCATCTAGTGTACACAGAGTGTGAAAATGCCCCGATAGCGAGTTGCAGAACACACGCACCTTACAGGACTTAAATCAGAGGTCCAAGATCCGAGTGAAAATCCCTGCCAAAATGAACAAACACCCAAAAAGAGATACCAGAAATGCAAAAAATCAAGAAAATACACCACCAAAAGTT
>NW_007739021.1:15589-39356 GCF_000696425.1 Galeopterus variegatus | reverse complement strand
ATAATCATATACATTGTATATTGACAAAATAAAAATTAAAAAAAAAAAAAGAAAAGAAAAAGACACAAATAAACATTAAGATATCCTGTGTTAATGGATCAGAAAAATTAATACTGTTCAGATGTTCATACTACCCAATGTGATCTATATATTTAATGCACTCCCTGACATTTCAATAGCATTTTTCACAGAAATTGAAAAAACAATTCTAAACTTTGTATGAAACCACCAAAGACTGCAATTATCAAAAGCAACTTTGATAAAGAACAAAGCTGAAGGTGTCACACTTCATGATTTCAAACTATATTACAAAGCTGCAATAATAAAAACAGTATGGTACTGGCATAAAAACAAACATGTAGACCAATGGAACAGAATGAAGAGTCCAGAAATAAAACCATGTATACACAGTCAACTAATATTGACAAGAGCACTAAAAATGCACAATGGAAAAAGGATAGTTTCTTCAATAAATGGTGCTGAGAAAACTGGATATCCATATGCAAGATAATGAAATTGCATCATGTCTTACATCACTCAAAACTTAACTCCAAAATAAATTAAAAATAGGTTAAGACATGAAACCATAAAAGACACAGAACAGGGCCGGCCCAGTGGCGCACTGGATAGTGCGCCGCTTGGGAAGCGCGGCGGCGCTCCCGTCCGAGGGTTCGGATCCCACATACAGACCGGCTCCCGCTCACTGGCTGAGCGAGGCGTGGGAGCAACACCGAGGTTTGCGATCCCGTTGCCGGTCCCCGGTCCGGTACGGGGGCAACACTGAGGGTTGCAATCCGTTGCCGGACACGGAAAAAGACAAAAGACAAAAAAAAAAAAAAAAAAGACACAGAACAAAACACAGAAATATGCCCCTTTGACATTGGTCTTGGTAATTATTTTGGATATGGCACTAAAAGCATAGGCAACAAAGCAAAAACTGGACAAATATAATTGCATAAAACTAAGAAGCTTCTGCACAGCAAGGAAACAATCAACAAAGTGAAAAGGAAACCTACAAAATGGGAGAAAATATTTGCAAACCATATATCTGATAAGGAATTAATATCCAAAATATGTAAGGAATTCAACTCAATGGCTAAAAAAAAATTACCCAATTTAATAATAGCAAAAAATATGAATAGACATTTTGCCAAGGAAGACATAAAAATGGCTAACAGTATATGAAAAAGCGTTCAACTTCATAATCATTAGGGAAATGCAAATCAAAACCACAATGAGATACCACTTCACAATTGTTAGAATGGTATCAGAAAGACCTTAGATAACAAGTGTTGGAGAAAATATGGAGAGAAGAGAACCATAGCATACTGTTGGGAATGTAAATTGGTTTGGTCTTTATTGAAAACAGTATTAACTTTCATCAAAATATTAAAAATAAAACCATATGATCCAGCAATACAACTTCTAGATATTCACAGGAAATAAAATCAGTATCTTGAAGAGATGTCTGCATCCCCAGGTTTATTTCAGCATTATTTATAATAGCCAAGATCTATAAACAACCTAAATATCCACCAATAGATGAATAAAGAAAACGTGAGATTATATTTTATATACATACATATATATATATATATATGTAGAGAGACAGAGAGATAAATGAGGACAGTCCTCACCACTGGGGACCCCTGGAGTTTTCAAAGACACTAAGCCCAGCTGAGGGGGCTGCCTGGAGTCCACAAAGCTGTGCTTCCTCCAGAAAGGAAGCCAAACTGTGACCCACTCTCTGTGGCCTATGTGGCTAGTATGCTACACTACCTTGGAACTGAAACTACTTCTAGAGTGTGTCTTGTTCCAGGGGTGAGTAGCCATAGCACCTTTTCATTCCAGAGGTTAAGCTGCTGCCAAACCACTATAGCCTGGTGGCCCAACACCTCCAAAACAAGCTGCAAGCTGTTGAAGCCAAGCTGTGAGTAGTTGTTACACCTGTGGAGCTAAGCAGCAGTGGAAGCTCTCCACCAATCCCTTCTAGTTGCAGCTATACTCCTCCCTCATGGGCCAGAACTAAAGCTATGTACTCTCACTGGGAAATCAGTACCTTGGTAGAGCCACTCTATACTATTCCCAGTTGCTGCTGTAACCTGCACCTGGGAATCAGAGCTAAAACTCCCCACTGCTTCCTGGGATAATGGGGCTTTGGAGGAACCACTCTATATATCCCTCCAAGTCACTGCTGCAGCCTACCCCTGGGAATCAGAGCTAGCACGCCCCATAGCTTCCTGGGATAATGGGACTTTAGAGGAACCACTCCATATACCCCTCCCAGTCACTGCTGCAGCCTGCCCCCTTGTGCCAGAGTTGAAGCAATGCCTGGCATCCCAGGGAAACAGTGCTTTGTCCATCCAGAGCAATCACATCCTCTGGGCTTGAATGAAGTGGTACATTTCCCCCTGGGGAATTGGTGCCTTGGTTGAGTAGCTGCTTGGCTGAGTCAAACAGCTATACATCTCAGGACTGAGCTGATATAGTACCCCATGCCCCAGGGAAAAAGAGGAGAGGCTGAGCTGAGACATCTGCCCTACACGCTGAACAACTATAGTGTTCTGCTTCCTTGGAGCTAGACCAGTTCCCTAGAGTATGAGCTGCAAAGACACTTCTTTCTCAAGGGAGTGGAGTCAGTGGTGTGCTGCTCCCTGCCCCCATGACCAAATGACAGCTGTGCTCTGCCATTATGGGGTCCTTGATGCTGCTGCACCTGGCCTGACAGAGTGGGATATTGCCAAGTCCCACCATCACATCATCAAGAGTCACCACTACACAGTGCCTCATGCCCTGAGACCCAACTGACCACTGAGGTTTATTTGCTCTGGTTCCCAAATCACAGGCATATCCTGCTCCCTGGGCCAAAACTCCAGAGCATCCCTTCTCCCCAGAGCTGTACCAGTGTGGTTCCCTATCCAACCCCCCCACCCCCTGCTCAGGTCAGGGTTACAGCTACATTCTGGCTCAGTACCTGGAAACCAACACTGGTGCAGATGCTTGTAGGTTGGATCATACCCGACATCAGGAGGAATCCCCTTGGCAGTCTCCCCACTGTGAGGTAAATGAGAATAGGTGGACAATAAAAGCCCTTGCCACTGAAAAATGTAACAACTTATACCGTTGCCACCTCCACTGCAATAAACATCTATAGCCAGGTCACTGAAGCACATACAGTTATTGCTGACTTTGGTTGCTGCTAAAAAGATACACAGAGACTACACCACTGCCTCTGTGTGACCACACCCTTCCCAACTGGCACAGTAAGACTCATCTTCGGGTGAAAGACTTTTCTATGAAAGCCACTTTGTGAAGTTTGAAGGAGGCAATTGTTCCACTGGATGTACAGATATCGATACAGGGTTACAAGAAACATTAAAAAACAAGAAAATATAACACCACCAAAGGAACACAATAACTCTCCGGTGACAGATCACAAAGAAGAATAAAATATATAAACCATCAGAAAAGAAATTCAAAATAATGAACTTTGAAAATTCAACAAGGTATCAAACAATACAGATAGGCAACTAAATGAAATTAGGGAAACAATTCATGATATGAAAAAGAAATTTAGGGCTGGACCCATGGCTCACTCGGGAGAGTGTGGCACTGGTAGCACCAAGGCCATGGGTTCGGATCCTATATAGGGATGGCTGGTGTGCTCACTGGCTGAGCATGGTGCAGATGACCCCATGCCGAGGGTTGTGATCCCCTTACCGGTCAAAAAAGAAAAAGAAATTTAGCAAAGAAATAGATATGATAAAATAGAACCAAACAAACCCTGCTGCTGCAAAATTCAATTAATGAAATTAAAAATACAGTAGAAATCTTCAACAGCAGACTAGATCAAGCCAGAGAGAAAATCTCTGAACTTGAAGATACGTCAATTGAAATTACCCAATCAGAGAAAGAAAAAAAAAATGAAAAAGAGGAAGAAAGCCTATAAAAATAATACAGCACCATTAAGCAAATATTTGCATCATGGGAGTTCCAAAAGGAAAGGAAACTGGAAAAGGCGTAGAAACCCTATTTCATGAAATAATAGCTGAAAACCTCCTAAGTCTTGGGTGACATATGAACATCCAGATCCAGGAAAATCAAAAGTTCTCAAATAAATTCAACCCAGAAAGGTTCTTTTCTAATCATATTATAGTCAAACTGTCAAAAGACAAAGAGAGAGGGCTGGCCCGGTGGCGCACTGGAGAGTGCGCCACCTGGGAGCGTGGTGGCGCTCCCGCCGAGGGTTCAGATCCCATGTGGAGACCGGTTCCTGCTCACTGGTTGAGCGCGGTGTGGGCACAACACCGAGGGTTGCGATCCCGTTGCCGGTTAGTAAAAAAGACAAAAAGGAAAAAAAAAAAGACAAAGAGAGAATGCTAAAAAAAGCAAGAGAAAAGCATCAGGCCATGTACAAAGGAATTCTTATTAGACTAACAACAGATTTATCAGCAGAAACCTTGCAGGTGAGGAGAAAATAGAGTAATATATTCTAAGTGCTGAAAGCAAAAAATTGTCATCCAAGAATACTATGCTCGGCAAAGCTATCCTTCAGAAATGAAGTCTTTCCAGACAGGCAAAAACCAAGGGAATTTATCGCCACAGAAACAGTCTTAACAAGAAATGCTCAAGGGAGTTTTACATCTGGGACTGAAAGGATGATAACTACCATTCTAAAATCATGCAAAAGTATAAAACTAACTGGTAAAGTAGATACACAAATGACAAAAAGAAAGATATCAAACCTTTTCACTACAGAAAACCACTAAACCTCAATAATAAAAAATATGAGAAGAAAAAAATGGTCTACAAAACAACCAGAAAACAATCAACAAAATGACAGGAGCGAGTCCTCACTTATCAAGAACCACTTTGGAAATGGACTAAAATCCGCAGTTAAAAGATATAGGCTGAGTGAATGAATAAAAAAAATAAAATACAACTGTATGCTGCCTACAAGAAACTCATGTTACCAGTAAAGACACAAATAGACTGAAAGTGAAGTAATAGAAAAATACATTCTACGAGAATGGAAACCAAAAGCAAGCAGGAGTAGCTATACTATAAAAAAAAAGACTTTAACTCAAAAACTGTTAAAAAAAAAAAAGCAAAAGAAGGTCATTATATAATGATAACGGGATCCATTTAGCAAGAGCATATAATAATTGTAAACATATATACACCCAAAATTGGAGCACCCAGATACATAAAGCAAATATTTTTAATATGTAAAGAGAGAGGTACACTCCAATACAGTAATAGTTTGGGACTTCAACACCCCACTCTAAGCACTGAGCAGATCATCAGACAGCAAAACAACAAAGAAACATTGAATTTAAACTGCACAATAGACCAAAAGGAAATTAAAGACATTTACAGAATATTTTATCTAAGAGCTGTAGTATACACATTCTTTTTATCAGCACATGAAACATTCTCAGGACTGACCACATATTAGGTCACAAACAATTCTCAACAAATTTTTAAAAACTGAAATCATGTTAAGTATTTTCTCTAACAGCAAAGGAATAAAACTAGCTATAAATAACAAGAGGAAGATTTAAAGCCATACAAATACATGAAGATTAAATAACATATTCCTGAATGACCAAAGGGACAAGAAGGAAATTTTAAAATTTTTTGAAACAAATAAACACAGAAACACAACATTTAAAAAGCTATAGGATACAACCAAAGCAGTATTAAGGAGGAAGTACATAGCAATAAACACATACATCAGAAAAATAGAAACATTTCAAATAAACAATCTAACAATGCATCCAAAAGGACTAGAAAAACAAGAGTAAACACAAAAAAGGATGAAAAAAGAAATAATAAAGATAAGAAGTAAACAGAATTAAGACAAAAAAAACAAAAGATTATGTAAATAAAACTTTGTTTTTTTGAAAAGATAAACAAAATGACAAACCATCAGCTAGACTAACCAAGAAAAAAAAAAGAAGACTCAGATAAATAAAATAAGGCTTTGTGGAGTGGACTTTATGAAGAAGACTTCAAATCACAAGCAATAAAAGCAAAAGTAGACACATGGGATTATATCAAACTAAAAAGCTCTGCACAGCAAAGGAAACAGTCAACAGAGTGTAGAGACAATCTGCAGAACGCAAGAAAATATTTACAAACCATTCATCTGACAAGTAATTAATATCCAAAGTATACAAGGAAGTCAAACAACTCAATAGCAAAAAAACACAAATTATCCGATCAAAAAACAGGCAAATGAGCTAAATAGGTATTTCTCAATAGAAGACATATAAATGGTCAAAAAGTATATGAAAAATGCTTGACATCACTAATCATTAGGGAAATATAAATCAAAACCACAATGAGATATCACCTCACACCAGTTAGACTGGCTATTATCCAAAAGACAGAAAATAACAAATGCTGGCAGGGATGTGGAGAATAGGGAACTCTCATACACCGTTGGTTGAAATGTAAACTGGCACAGCCATTATGGAAAATGGTATGGCAGCTCCTCAAAAATCTAACAACAGAACTACCATAAGATTTAACAACCCCACTTCTGGGTATATATCAAAAAGAAAGATTATCAGTAAGTAGAAGAAATATTTGAACTCCCACATTTATTGCAGCACTATTCATGGTAGCCAAGATATTGTTACCAGTGCTGAAGTTTGGCTGCTCTCTGCTTAGAAAGAACAACTCAAAGAGTCCCAAATGTTGCATAGGTAGGAAACAGGCAGGCTAAATCTGTCTCAGAGCCTCAGGTTTTCAGAGGGGTTTACACAGGAAAAGGGACAAAGGGAGATGTGCATTAAAAATGACCCAGGGTGGGCCGGCCCGGTGGCACACTGCTACAGTGCACCGCTTGGGAAGCGTGGCAGCGCTCCCGCCGAGGGTTCGGATCCCACATACAGACCGGTTCCCGCTCACTGGCTGAGCGAGGTGCGGGGGCAACACCGAGGGTTGCGATCCCGTTGCCCATCCCGGTCCGGTACGGGTGCAACACTGAGGGTTGCGATCCGTTGCCGGTCACGAAGAAAGACAAAAAGGAAAAAAAAAATGACCCAGGGATAAGGTTGGTGACTATATGCAAGTCAGCAGGTCTTAATCTCTGTCTTTGTGCTCAGTCCTGTGAGACCTGGAGTCAGACTTCTTGGCTCTGACTTTATCTCCTTCCCAGAACATCTGCAGCCTCAAAGAGAAACTACTAGTTCTGCAAGTTACTGATATACGATTTTGCTTTATTATTCCTACAAGCTGCAGTGATTTTTCATTATTCAAGCAGAATTCTTTCCTAAGCAGTAAATTCTAACATGGCTGTACTTGTACTAAAATTTACTATGCTCTCTCAGTACGGAATCAACCTAAGTGTCCATCAACAGGTTAATAGACAGAGAAAATGTGATGTATATACTAAATGAAATACCATTCACCCATTTAAAAAAGGATAAAATCCTGCCATTTGCAGAAACATGAATGAACTTGGAAGATATTATGTTAAGCAAAGTAAGCCCAGAATAGAAAGAGAAATATTGCATGTTCTCACTCATATGTGAAAGCTAAGAAAGTTGATTGCAGTGCAGTAGAGAGTAGAATAGTGGTTACAACAGGCTAGAAAGGGTAGGGGGAGGGAAGATAGTAAGAAGCTGGGTGCCTAATACGAAATTACCCCTAGATAGGAGAAATAAGATATAGTGTTTTGTACCACTAAAGGGTGACTATAACTAAGCACAATTTACTGTATACTTCCAATTAGCTAGAAGAGAGTATTTTGAATTTTCCCAACACTAATAATTGACAAATATTTGAGATGTTGGATATGTTTATTAACCTGATTTGATCATTACAAATGCATCAAAATACCATACAGTACCCCACAAATATGTACAATTATTCTGTGTCACAAATTTTTTTAAAAGAAAAGAAAAAAATGGGAGTAACAGAAATCAAATAGTGTTGTTTTGGTTTTTTTGGCAAGAGGATGAACTAGAGGAGCCCAGTGCATGATCCTCCTGCAGAAGGGGTCCAGAGCAAGGAATGGACACCTAGGATTGGTACAGGAGTAATTATCCCTTGCAGCAAAAAGAATCTACTCAGCCAAGAGAACTTTGCAATGGTAACCCTCCTATTGCTTCTCTCTCAGCCCACCCTCACCACTGGCATGGTCACACGCATCATTGTCTAGTCCCAGAGCCATGGTCCATCTACCCCCACAGAAGTTCATCTCATTCCCTGCAGCAGCCACTAGTGCACCCTGCTGCATGGCTCGCACTGCCTGCAGCTTTAGCCCCAACTACTGGAGCCCCATACTGGGTAGACCCAGCCATGGCCATTCTATGGCCCCTTACCACAGCCATTGGAGTCCCACACCACCCAGCTACAGCCTTTGGGGCCCTGCCCTGTGTGGCTACAGCTACCAGAGCCCTGCAACACAGGACTATGTCTTCTGGATCCCTGTCCTGCATAGCCACAGCTGCTAGAACCCCATGACACCTGGCCACAGCTGCCAGAGCCTCACATACAGACAACCCTAGCATCTAGAGCCTTGCCCCGTGTGAGCATAGTGTCCAGAGTCCCATGCTATACAGCCACATCCTCTGGAGCCCCACCCTGCATGACCACAGCCTCTGGAGCCCCACACCATGTGGCCACAGCCAGCTGCCCTTGTACATAACCCCAGCTGCTCTCAGCCACAGGCATATCCACCAGCATCCCTGGGAACTACTGAGTCTACCCAGAACACCAGACTCAGCTCAGAACTACTGCAACTGTAGAGTCTACCCAAAACCAAAACTAAAACACCCCATCAAACAGGTAATATAAAACAAATCTGCAGGAGGGAGTCTTTCTCCTCAAAAGCCACTCCAGGCAAGACCCCCCCCCCACAACCCATGCAGAAAGCAGCACCCCATGATACACCACACTGTCACCAATGGGGGAGGCACCCAGGAAGAGAACAGGTCAACCACATGCCAGACCCCTGCCCTGCCCACGCAGAAGGCAGGACTCTGCACTCTGCCACCACCAATGGGGGAGGCACCCAAGCAAGCAGGAGAACAAGGTAGCCACCCACCCAGGCCTGCCCACCCAAAAAGAAGGCAGGAACCGCCATGCCACACCACCACCACAAGGCTTCAAACAGATTCAGTGGAGGTAGTCCACAATAGCCACCACCGCAACTAATACTGTTGCAAGGATGACTCACACATTAATAATATCCCTGACCACTGTGCAGGTGACCCATTACATATTTGACTTCACTGACACAAGGAGAGTCACTGGATGAGCCTGGAAAAAGAGGGAGAAATCTGTTTCCTCAAAGTCCACTCTAGAGTAATAGAAGAAGCAACTGATCTATCTGATGACCAAAAATCAATGTAGAGATACTAGAAATATGAAAAAGTCAGAAAATGTGACACTGCCAAAAGAATTCAGTAACTCTTAAATATCAGACCCTATAGAACGGGAAACCCTAGAAATGACTGAAAACAAATTTGGAGTAACTATCTTAAGGAAACTCAATGAGATAAAAGAGGACTCTGTAAGACAACACACTGAAATGAGAAATAAGAAAAAGATATCCAGGATATGTGTCGGGTCTGCCGCAGGCCGACCCAAACAGCCCTAGCCTCATTCCTTTTGGTGGGTGAGCGAATGGCCCGGATTCCTCTTTCCCAACGGGGAGGAGACGGGGGAAGAGAGCCGTGAAGAGAGGTGAGCACAGCCGCCTGCCCCAACCAGCCCGTTAAAGGACACTCAGATGCTGCAGGGGTTCTGTCCAGCATTTCCGTTTATTATCACACAAGCACTTGCTTTTATAGGCAGATGAGGAGGGGAGGTTTTAACATAATCCTATCAGCTTAAAGGTCAAGGGCATGCATCTTGTCTCAATGCCTAGCTATTGCAATCATGCAGTGTTCACGAGTGTGGAAACACGTATTTGGCCAATAAGGGCTAAGGCAAGGTTCCCGCAGACACTCCCACCCTACTTCCTCCTGGCGCCGTCTTAGGCTGCCACGTTAATACACCCTTGTGGGCCCATAATGGCACAGCTTGTAATGTCACTTAAGGTGGCATTAGTTTTTAAGGCCTGAGAGATGTGAAAGATGAAATTTGCAAAGAGATTAACACCTTAAAAAAGAATGTAGCAGAACTCCTGGAACTGAAAGACACATTCAGTGAAATAAAAAACACAAGCAAGAGCTTAAGCAGAAGATTAGAACAAGCTGAAGAAAGAATATTCAAACTAAAAGATGGTCTTTATGAAATAACTCAGGCAGACAAGAAGGAAAAAAGAATATTTTTAAAATGAAGAATTACTAAGACAGCTAGCAGACAACCTTAAGTACACAAACCCAAATCATGGGTGTTCATGAATAGGAAAAGAAAAGTAAAGGTATTGAAAATCTAATCAAAGAAATAATAATGGAAAACTTCCCAATAACAGGGAGAGATACAGACCTTCACATCCAAGAACCGCAAAGATCCCCAAACCGTTTCAGTCCGATAAGATCCTCTCCAAGGCAGATTATAGTCAAACTGGCAAAGCTCAAAGACAAACAGAGAATCCTAAAAGCAGCAAGAGAAAAGCATCAAGTCACCTATAAGGGAGTATCCATCAGAGTAACAGCAGACTTCTCAACTGCAACTCTACAGGCAAGAAAAAAATGGGATGATATATACAAAATACTAAAAGAAAAAAATTGCCAACCAAGAATACTATACCCAACAAGGCAATACTTCAGAAATGAGAGAGAAATGGTCTTTTCCCCAGACAGACAAAAACTGTGGGAGTTCATCACCAAATGACCAGTCCTACAAGAAATCCTCAAAGGAGTTCTGCATCTGGAATCTGAAAAACAATAATCACTACCATGAATAACAAGTAAGAATAAAACCCACCAGTAAAACACAAAAGCAAATGAGAAAGACAAAAGAAACTAAGTCTTACTACCTCAAAAATAACCCACAAACATGAAAGACATGGGAGAAGAAAGGAACAAATGATACTCAAAACATCTCAACAAAAAGCCATAAAATGCCAGAAATAAGTCAATACTTCTCAATAACATCCCTAAATGTAAATGGATGAAACTCCCCACTCAAAAGACACAGACTGATGTACTGGATCAAAAAGCAAGACTCAGCTATGTCCTATCTTCAAGAGACTCATCTCACCAATAAAGATACACACAGACTAACAGTGAAGGGATAGAAAAAGATATACCACACAAATGGAAACCAAAAACAAGCAGGAGTAGCTATTCTTATATTGGATAAAATAGACTATAAACAAAAAATCATAAAAAGAGACAAAGAAGGCCACTGTATAATTATAAAGTGATCAATCCTACAAGAAGACCTAACAATCATAAATATATATGCACACAACACTGGAGCACCCGGATATATAAAGTAAACACTATTGGATCTAAAGTAAGTGATAGACTCTAATATGATAATAGTGGGGACCTGAATCCCCCCCCCTTTCATCATTAGAAAGATCATCAAGGCAATAAATCAACAGAGAAACACAGGATTCAAACTATACTTTAGAACAATTGGATCTGACAGATGTCTACAGAACATTTCATTCAACGACTACAGAATATACATTCTTCTCATCAAAACACAGAATTTTCTCCAAGTCAGACCACATGTTATGTCACAAATCAAGTCTCAACAACTTTAAAAAAATAGAAATCATCTCAACTATCTTTTCACATGACAATGAATTAAAACTAGAAATTAATAAGCAAAACTCAGGACTCTATACAAATACATGGAAATTAAACAACAGGCTCCTGAATGACCAATAGATCTAAGAAAAAATTAAACAGGAATTCAGAAAGAATCTAGAAAACAACAAAAATAAGGACACATCATATCAAAATGTGGGATACTACAAAAGCAGTACAAAGAGGGAATTTTATAGCAATAAGCACTTACATTTAAAAAATAGAAAGATTTCAAATAAACGACCTAAGTCTACACCTAAAAGACTAAAAACAACAAGAACGATCCAAACCCAGAGTTAGTAGATGGAAAGAAATGATTAAGATTAGGGCAGAACTAAATGAAATAGAGACCAAAAAAAGGTACAATAGATCAATGAATCAAAATGCTGGTTTTTTGAGAAGATAAACAAAATATACAAACCATTTGATGGGTTAAAAAAAAACAGAAGACCCAAATAACAAAAATCAGAAATGAAAAGAGGCATTACAATTGATACCAAAGAAATACAAAAAAAAAAATCATTACAGACTGATAAACAACTATATGCCAACAAATTTGAAAACCTGGAAGAAATGGATAACTTTCTGGACACATGCAAACTAGCAAGACTGAATCAAGAACAAACAGAAAACCTGAACATACAAATAACAGGTAACAATATTGAAGCAATAATCAGCAGTCTCCCAACAGAGAAAATCCCATGACCAGATGGCTTACTGCTAAATTCTACTAAACCTTTAAAGAGGAATTGACACCAATTCCCTTCATACTATTCCACACAATTGAAACAGAAGTCCCTCTCCCAAAGTTATTCTATGAAGTCAGCATCACCTTGACACCAAAACCAAAGATTGAAAAAAAAAGAAAAGTACAGACCAATACCTCTGATGAACATGGACACAAAAATCCTCAGTAAAATACTAGCAATCAGAATACTGCAACACATCAAAACAATTATACAACATGATCAAGTGGTATTTATCCCAGAAATGCAAGAAAGGTTTAACATATGCAAGTCAATAACTGTGACACATCACATCAACAAAATCAAGGACAAAAAGCATACGCTTATCTCAACAGAAGCAAAAAAAGCACTTGACAAAATTCAATATTCCTTCAATATAAAGACTCTCAACAAATTAGGTACAGAAGGAAAGTATCTGAACACAGTAAGACCCATCCTGAATGGGGAAAAACTAAAGGCTTTTCCCCTAATAACAGGAATGAGACAAGGATGTCCACTCTCACCACTCCTATTTAACATAGTACTGGAAGTACTAGCCAGAACAATCAGGTAAGAGAAAGAAGTATAAGGCATCCAGATTGGAAAAGATGAACTTAAACTGTCCCTATTTGCAGATGACATGATCCTATACATAGAAAAACCTACACAAAAAACTCTTAGAGCTGGTTAGCCCTATAAGAAATCTTTGAGGGAGTCCTTCATCTAGAACCCCAAAACTGATAATCACCACCACGAATATATGAGAAAGAACAAATCCAAATTGCAGGGCAGATATGCAAAGAAGAAAGAGAAAAAAACTATATCATACCACCTCAAAAAAACAATAAAAACTGAAGACAAATGATACAATGGAAAGAAAGGAACAAAAGATTTTTAAAAACAGCCACTCAAAAACACTTAAATGACAGTAGTTAGACAATAACTTTCAATAACAACCCTAAGTGTAAATGGGTTGAACTCCCCACTCAAAACACATAGACTGGCCAGGTGGATTAAAAATCTAGACCCAACTATATGCTGCGTACAAAATCCCAACTCACCTGTAAAGATTCACAAAGACCCATCGTGAAAGGATGAAACTGTAAAACTACTAAAAGAAAACAGGGGAAACACTTCAAGGTGTGGGACTGGGCAAAACTTTATGAAAACAGCCCCAAAAGCACAAGTGACAAAAGGAAAAATAAACAAATGGGATTATATCAAACTTATAAGCTTCTGCACAGCAAAAGAAACAATGAACAGAGTGAAAAGACAACCTACAGAGTGGGAGAAAATATCTACAACTATGAATCTGACAAAGGATTAATATCCAGAATATACAAGAAACTCAGACAACTTTAAGAATAAAAAAAAATGTAACCCAGTTAAAAAAATGGGCTAAGGAGCTGAATAGGCATTTCTCAAAGGAAGATATACAAATGGCCAAGACACATGAAAAAATGTTCAACAACACTCAGCATCATGAATGTTTCATCAATGAAACAATAATTAGTTTTTTTGAGAAGATAAACAAAATAGACAAACCATTAGCTAATCTACCTAAAAAAAGAAGACACAAATAACAAAAATCAGAAATGAAAATAGACACATTACAACCAATACCACAGAAATACAAAGAATCATTGGAAACTATTATGAGCAACTCTATGCCAATAAATCTGAAAACCTGGAGAAAGTGGATAAATTCCTGTACTCATACAAACTACAATGACTGAACCAAGAAGACACAAAAAACCTTAGTAGACCAATAACAAGCCATGAGACTGAAGCGGTAATGTCCAGTCTGCCAACAAAGAAAAGCTCAGGACCAGATGGTCATCACATATTGTATACAGCGTGCGTAGTCAACTCTGTACCCCACAAATATGTATAATCAACTATGTTTCGATAATAATTAATTAAATAATTAAGTTGATACCAGAAAAATGTATAAAATTTTATTGACTAAAAAAAGTAAAACAAATATGTGCATAGAATTATAATCTTGCACTGTTTGCATTAATTTTTAGTTTTGGGTGGACAGCAACTGACCTTTATGTTTAAATCAAACATGGAGACTTTCTATCAAAATGGTGGAATAGATGGTACCCAGCATCACCCTCTCCCACAATCAAGCAATTTACAACTAATAAAAAGCAATGACTGGCAAGCTGGGGCCACTAGATCTCAGAGGAAGTGGAGGAGAGACCTGCAGAGTCCATGAAGGTGGGAGAAGCCACGATGAGTAAAAGAAAGGACTCCTCTGACCATTTCAAGCCCCAGCCACTTCAAGGCTGGCCCTGGTGAGCACACTGAGCAAGAGTTGGTAAAAGCTGCTGCTGTGCTCTTCATGTGATGTTGCTTGGAGGATGCAAGGGAGAAGAGGGCCTTCATGACCCCCAGGACAGCAAGACCACTAACTGGTTTCCCATGGAGCAACATAGGATTGAGGAGCCACAGACAACTGAAAAAAGTAGCCACTCAGAGGCCAGTGAGTCATCACAAGGGACCAGCACACAATCTGTCCCATGTGAAGTATTTGGAGTGCAGGTGGTGGGGGAGACTGGCCCCTTGGGGAACATTGGGGCACAGCAGGAACAGCTGATCTGCCCTCCGGTCAGCATAGACCAGTCAATGGAGACTAGTCAGGAATATAGAACTGCAGCGGTATAATTTGCTGAAAAGACTGAGGCCCAGACCAGAGTTTCCACACAACCCAGGTGTACTGGACCTCACAAGACCCAGAAGTGCTTACAAGGTCAACAATTAAAACCTGAGCTGCACAAAAAGCCTTCCCAGAGAATCAGCACCAAAGCAGCAATTTAGCTCAATCACAGGGCTCAAGCGCTGGTACCCAGAAGAAGTTCCCCCATTTCAGAAGTAACCAAAGGACAACAATTTAGTTCCAGTGCAGAGTTTAAGTGGTGGGAATGGCTGATAATCCAAACCAGAACTGAAAGAAAAAACAAAAAACCCACACATCAGAGAAAAAGTTCTGATATTAACCAGTAAAGGTCTAACACCACCAAAGAAGACCAATAGAACCTGGAAGGACTGGAAGCCCCCTGAGCTCCCAAGCCAGGGTGCGGAAGGCCTTGGGCCTCAGCCACGCCTGCCAACGTCCACCTCCAGCCCAGCAATGACCACCAGGCTGCCATCAAAAGCACCCTGAGCTCCCAAACCAGGGCAGTGGGAGGCCAAGTGCCTTAGCCACCCCCCCACACCAACATCCACACCCAGCACAGCAATGACCAAGCCACTGCTGAAAGCACCCTAGACTGCCAAGGTTGGGGGTGCCAAGGGTCACAGCCACACTCCCCACAAAGTCCGCAGTCAGCCCAGCCATGACCAAGCCACCACTGTATTCCACTAACTATTTTTGATGTCCCATATGAAGAATGGTCACCAGGAGAGAAAGCTGCTCAAAATATAGAGTGACTGTTTTTTCTGTGGCTTGGGATAACAGGACTTCATCCAACTCTGGCTTCCCTCAGGGAATACTGAGCCCTTCCTCCCCTGAGTTTAACCAAAATATCCTTAGACGATGTGCAGAGAACCAAGACTCTTGTCATCTGATTCTTATTGTTTTGCTCATGACCTATTGTTTCATCTTCCTGTCTCCAAAGATACTCTCCCCACTGACATATGTTTAAAGCTTTTATGTGAAAAAGTCCATTCCAGTTCATTACCCTATAGATTAATTAGTGACTTTTAAACCTGGGCTCCTAAGAGAATCTTTGGTTTATTCAGTCAGTTGATTCATCCACACCTATTGCAAACTACATAGATATATCTATTGCTATTCATGTAAATGTAAAATTTAGTGGGAGACCTGCCTGCCTGTTCAGAAAGGCATATTTTTTCCAACCTCAAGAGAGTTCTTATCAGTTTCTACAGTCTTTCCATTTTCTAAGTTAACCACAATACATGGACATTTTTCCTCCTAATAGAGTAGAACAATTTATATGGAATTTGTTTCTAGTAAAGTTCTTAAGAGGAGAAGTGACAAGGACTTAATGGGTATTGGTTACTAAGGAGAATTTTTCCACTTGCAGAATTTTTGTGAGTGCATAAAAAGACTGTTGTTAGGTCTACACTTACTTGCTTCCAGTCATCCATTTCTGCCCATCTTTGAGTCACACTAAGGACCATTGTGGTTCAAGTGTGCTCAGAAGCCATGAAGGACCATCAGGAAGATTAGTATAATTAAGTTTGTTATGACAGATATCCCCATCTGGAAACTTAGAGGATCAAACTCAGGTCCTAAATAATGTTGATTAATACTCCAAAAGAGGAATCAGATAATTCTGAAATATCGACCTTGTCCTATGACATGTGACATGACTTTGAACAAGATCTTTGATTGATGTTCATGGTAGGTAGAAGGATTAAGAACAAAAACAAATGATTTCTAGAGGATACAGTCTATGAAAGGTCTGAGAAAACCCTCTTCTTCTCAATCCAGTGAAAATGTCTCCCCCCAGTGATTTGCACTACGCAATTTGAATCACCAAGTTGAGTATATAACCTTCCTTAATGAGCTTTATATTTACAACACACTGTCCCCATTAGACTACCAATGAACACATTAATTTAAAACTTTTATATTCTATTGTGTAAGAGTTTATTAATTTCTTTTCCAGGTAATATTGAGATATGGATAAAAATACTGACTGAGAACTCTGCATTACCTGAGATGGAACCAGCTAATAGGTAACAAGAGGCAGAGGCAGCTCCAGTTCCCTGCTGTGTTGTCTGAAAACACATAGTAGGGGCCTGGTCCATCCCTCACTGGAAAGGGAAAAGCCATATTTTCCTAGGCTCAGGGGAAACACACTTCAAAGCTATTTGTGGGAAATATTTTCTGAAAACCTAGTCAAAACCATTCTTGCAAAAACTAATAGGAGTCTTCTGGGAGGATCCTGTCCCATTTAATTAATGGGAGAAAGCAGGAGCCCTGGAGACTTGAGTACAAATGGGAAACATTTGAGTAGCTACAATGTGATTTGCTTATAGATTGTTCAAGAACCATTGTTTGCATGTTATTGGCCCTGATTCAGATACAAATAATTGACAGATACTTTGGTCAGGCAGTCAGAGGTGGCACCATAATAAAAGACTGATTATCTCCTTGGAAGATATGGGAAACAAGAGCAGGGAAAAGTCAATTATCCATGTCCTCAACATTTGTCCAATCATGAAAAGCTTATATATGGGTAAAATAGACAGGTAAAAGGGCAGTTATTTTGAAATATTTAGGACTAAGTCTCTACAGTCAAACTGCTTTCTTTCATCTCCCTACTTTACCACACCCTAGATGGAAAATATTCGAGGTAGATAAGTTTCAGGTTGCCTAAAACTTGTGAGCCTCGGGTTTCTCACCTGTAAAGTGTGAATCATAATACTACATCCCTCAGAGAGTTGATGTGAGGATTATCCAATATAAACCATGTAAAGTGTTTAGCACAGTATCTAGCACATAGTAAATGTTCCAGAAATGTTAGCTGTTATCCTAGTAAGATCTGCAAATTAATCTGAAGAGAGGAAAATGGATCTCCTTATCCAGAAGCATCTTTTATCTGATGGAATTTTATCATCAGAAATGTATTTTTTGATTAAAAACAAAATATCTCTAGAATCAAGTAGTATTGATCCATTTTTCAAATTTACAAGAAAGATATCTGACAGCAGCTTTCCAAATAATAAGACTCATTCATTTATTAAGTGGATACCCTTTTATTAAGTAAATTACTCACTTATTAAGTTTTTCAGAATTGTATAGACTGAGGGACAGAAATAGGTAAGCTAGTTATCATCAAAAGCTAGAGAACACATTTGAGTTAGAAAATATGATAATCAGAAAATGGACTCAAAGCTTTTTTCCTACATTTGTATAGTAAGGAAAATATGTAATTAAGATTCAAGAGAATCTTATTTTCCATTTATTTTCCTGCCACTAGTAACTTCCAACCATCTGTTCTCAACTTCAGAATAGGGGGATTGAACAAAATGGTTGACAATATCAGCTGCATTTAAAATTGTATCAATCTGTTCATAATCTGGAAGAAACAGCTAGATTAGTAAGGCAGTTCAAATGGAGGTCCTGAACTGACACAATATTTTAAAAGGTCGGGACACCAAGACAAGCCCAGAAGAGAATTTGAAGGCTGTGTGCAGTTGAGGAGTGAGCTCAAGGAGAGATGGATGAATTAAGAAATTTTGTCAGGATACCATTCTACAAATTGCAATGAAATGACGAGTACTAAATATATTTGGAAAGAAGGGAACACACATGTATTACAGCTATAAGAGCTCTATTAAGGATGAATAGGCTTGCCAAGGAAGTACTACTTGTGAAATTCAGGAAGTCCTTATAATTTTGAATTTAGTTGTGAGTAGACAACATTAGGGACATCTTAAAGAGATATTACAAAGGGTAGAGCTATGATTGCAGTAAAGGAAAGAGTGGAAAGGAAACCAAACTTTGCTTAACCTAAGAGGGTAGGATATCAGCACTATGGCAGGAACAACTCCTGTTCAAGTTAAAATGTCCAGCCTTTATATAATATTGATAATGTGTCAAAAACTACGCTAAAAGCTTTGTATTTAATCTTATGTAATCCTCACAACGATTCAATAAGAGAAGTGATATTATTTACTTCAGAACCATTATTTGCATCCTGATCTGACTGATTCCAAAGCCCCAGAGCCTCACCACCACCATTTACAAAACAGCCGAAGAAATTGCACTCTGCCTATCCAGTAATTAACTTTCCAGCACCCTCAACCCACCTCCTAGAGGAGAATTACGGTTGTGGGGCTCAAGGGCTGACATGGACCTCATGAAATCCAACCTTCTAGCCTCTCATTTCCACAAAACAATTCTGCACACTAGCCCATAAAAATGTAAAAATTAAGTCTGATTTACTCTTAGACCCAGCCAAAGAGACCTGGTGTCAGTTCAGGAACTCACTCCCCAAAAATTATCTTTTTATCTTACTGATGCCAAAAATAGCTTCAATAAGTTTAGAACCTTATTGGAGATAAGTAACTAAATGGAAATAGGTGAATAATGCAAGCCTTCCAAGTGAACATGTTTCAGATACAGTGTAATCAGCCAGTTGATTTTTACACATAAAATGCTTGGTCCTACTTACTTACTTACCAAATATTTATTTAACTCCTACTGAATGCCAGACACATTGCTAGGCAATGCATTGAGAATAGTGAATAAAACAAGCAAGGCCTGTGTCCTTTGGGACTTGCGATCTAAAGGGGGACAATAATTAACAAGCTGAAAAGAAAATACATAACTACAAAGAGTAAAGGAGTGCCATAAGAAAAACATAAGAACACAGAACTGGAAACCCAGAGTTTGCAGGGGTTTTTCAGAGAACATAGCCAGGTGGGACCTTTATGTAGAGGTCACAGTCATGGTGTCACCTAAAAATTATAAAGAATAGGCATATGTGAAGTTGGAGGAATGAAAAAGGCCACTATAACTGGGACATGCTCAATTAAGGCAAAGCTGATATGGGAGTGATATGCAGGAGCCAGATCATATGGGAATTTGCAGGCCAAAGTAGGGAGTTTGGCTTTTATTCGAAGTATGGAACAAAGCCATTGAAGGGGTTGAGGCAGGGAATGACATCATTCAATGTATCTGTTTAAAAGATTACTTTGGTTGTTGTGTAGAGAGTGAATTTGAGATGATGTTTTGTTTTGTTTTTCCAGTTTTGAAAGTGAAGAGACAAGAAAGGTAATGGTTATTTTAAATTATTTTAAATGAGTATATTTGGCTGCACTGTTGAAAAAAGGCAGACTAAGAGGAGAAGCTTCAGAAACTTCACATCTTTGTAATCAACTCTTTATATTCCACTGCAAGACGATACATACACAGCGAGGCACACCACACCAGCTCCTCGTGGCTTGCCCAGGGACCCGGGGCATGGAGAAGAGGACTGGACTGCCCTCCCTCAACCAGGCACACCATGCCAGCAGACCGGGACCCACCTAGGGACCAGAGGCACGGAGAAGGGAACCAGGCCCCCCTCCCACAACCAGGTACACTGAGCCCGCACCTTGGGTCCTGCCCAGTGACCTGAGGCACAGAACTCGGGACCAGACCCTCCTCTCACAACCAGGCACATCATGCCAGCACCTCAGGGCCCACTCAGGGACCTGAGGCATGGAGAAGAGAATCAGACCCTCCTCCCACAATCAGGCACATGGCACCAGTGCCTCAGGGCCCACCCTGGGACCAGAGGCATGGAGAAGGGGACCAGACACACCCCACAACCAAGCACACTGCCAGCACCAAGGAGCATGCCAAAAACATCACCTCCATGTGGGTGGCCCACCATAGCCACTACAATAACCATGGCTGTTGCAAAAGCAGCTAGACGTCACAACCACCATGCAGATAGTCTGCCAGCCACTGGAGTGGATTGACACAAGGAGAGTTACCAGCAGAGACAAAGAAAAGAAGAGGATGTCTCTTTCCACAAAGCCCATTTCAAAGTGACAGAAGTATCTGCTCTATGATAATATTGGGGTACCTGATCACACCTCTCAGCATTGGACAGATCATCTAGGCAACAAATTAACAGAGTAACCATTATTCTTTCAGAAGGAGAGAAATCTAGGATAATCAGAGGGGGCAGAGGGGATGGAACGGGGGAAGGGGAGAGATTGGAAAAGGGGCAGAAAGAATAACTATGATTTGTAATAATATATATGCTAGTAATATTGATTTGATCAACATATCTCAATGTTTGACCCCAAATATATGTATAATTGATTTTAATTCAATAAATAAAATAAATTAAATTTTAAAAAGAAGATACATAGCATTTATGACTAGAAGGAGTATTACCCTTAATTCTAAAACTCTGTATGTAAGAATAATAATAACAATAATAATAGCAAACCTTTACATAGAGCTTATTTAGACAATCTTCTAAGTGGCTTAAATTAACTCATTTATTCCTTTAACAACCCTGAGATGTAAATCCAATTATTCTCGACAGTTTATATATAAAAACATTAAGGCACAGAGGCTAATGACTTGCCTAAAGGCATATGCTTAATGAATTATTGCAGAACTGTTTGTTGAAAAGACTAGGTTTTTGCCAATTGATTTGGCTCAGCACCTTGTTAAAAGTCAATTAATCATAAATGCAAGGGGTTATTTCTGGACTCTCATTTCTTTTTCTTTGATACTTGCAACAATATCACAATATCTTGATTACTGTGGCTTTATAGTAAGTTTTAAAATTGGACAGTGTAAGACCTCCAACTGTGTTCCTTTTCAAAACGTTTTTTGACTATTCTAAGTCCTTTGCATTTATTAATAAATTTTAGGAAAAGCCTATCTCCATTTTATATTTTAGTTCTTAAACCTCACAACCTCATTTCTATTGTACCCAGATCCCACACTGTTGGATATATTAATCAATCTTTCCTTTCAGCTCAATCTCTACCCAGGAGGAATTGAGAAAAAAATTCTTTACAAACCTATTATTATGTCATTTAAACCTCTTAGTTATCTGCAAAGTCAGGAAAAGTTTTACTCCTAGAAACATAATTCAGGAAAACCATTGTATATGTGCATCAGGTAACACTCATGAAAACATTTATAACATTACTGTTCAAAGTCATAAAAAACTGGAAACACAACATACATCCATTGGTCAAATAACAGACTAATAAAGTGTGGTTATATTCATATAATGAAATACTATAGAGTCATTAAACAAACTTTAGCAACACCCATCAACATGAGTGAATCTCATAAGAATAAAGGTAAGAGAGAAAGTAAGACAGGAGAATTTATGTAGCATAAATCCATTCATATAAAAGGTTTTTTTTAAAAAAAGACAAAACAGGGCCGGCCCGGTGGCACAGTGCTACAGTGCGCTGCTTGGGAGCGCGGCGGCGCTCCCGCCAAGGGTTCGGATCCCACATACAGACTGGCCGCTCACTGGCTGAGCGAGGTGTGGGCGCAACACCGAGGGTTGCGATCCTGTTGCCGGTCCCGGTCCCGGTCCGGTACAGGCACGACACTGAGGGTTGCGATCCGTTCCCGGTCACGAAAAAAGACAAAAAGGAAAAAAAAAAAAGACAAAACAAAGTAATATGATTAATATTGCATACATTGATGGTAAAACTACAATGAAAAACAAGTGATTGTGGAAATAGGATTTTACTTATGTCATTGGGGATGGGAGAAAAAGTAAATGTGATGTGAAGAGATAAGTGGGACTTTTCTAAAATTATGACAATCATCCATGTCATAATGTGAATAGTAGTTATGTTGGGTATTTGCTTTATAGTTATCTTTTTTAAAGTATACAAATGTTTTATGCATGATTTATTTATAAACAAACAGTTAAAATAATCATTTGTATGGAAAAATAATCATAAAGTTTTTATATTTATACTTCCAATTTAAAACTGGGCAATGGAACTTACTGCCATTTGATCTTCGACAAAGGCATCAAGCCTATTCACTGGGGTCAGGACTCCCTCGTCAGCAAAGGGTGCTGGGATAACTGGATATCCATTTGCAGGAGATTGAAACTAGACCCATATCTCTCAACATGTACTAAAATCAACTCAAAATGGATCAAGGATTTAAATATACACCCTGAAACAATAAAACTTATTAAAGAAAACATAGGAGAAACCCTTCAGCAAATAGGGCTGGGCACAGACTTCATGAATATGACCCCAAAAGCACGGGCAACCAAAGGAAAAATAAACAAATGGGACTATATCAAACTAAAAAGCTTCTGCACAGCAAAAGAAACAATTAACAGAGCTAAAAGACAACCAACAGAGTGGGAGAAAATATTTGCAAAATACACATCCAACAAAGGACTAATATCCAGAATATATAAAGAACTCAAACAACTTTACAAGAAAAAAACAAGCAACCCAATCAAAAAATGGGCAAAAGAACTAAGTAAGCATTTCTCTAAAGAAGATATGCAAATGGCCAACAGTCATATGAAAAAATGCTCAACATCACTCAGCATCCAGGAAATGCAAATCAAAACCACACTGAGATACCATCTCACCCCAGTTAGGATGGCAAAAATCCAAAAGACACCGAAAGATAAATGCTGGCGTGGCTGCGGAGAAAAAGGAACTCTCTTACACTGTTGGTGGGAATGCACAATGGTGCAACCCCTATGGAAAATGGTTTGGAGGTTCCTCAAACAGCTGAAGATAGACCTACCATACGACCCAGCTATCCCACTCCTGGGAATATATCCAAAGGAATGGAAATCATCAAGTCGAAGGTACACCTGT
>NW_007739021.1:10242-14761 GCF_000696425.1 Galeopterus variegatus | reverse complement strand
ATCTTCTTTAGAGAAATGCCTGCTTAGCTCTTTTTCCCATTTTTTGATTGGGTTGCTTGTTTTTTTCTTGTAAGGTTGTTGGGGTTCCTTATATATTCTGGTTATTAGTCCTTTGTCAGATGTGTATTTTGCAAATATTTTCTCCCACTCTGTTGGTTGTCTTTTAGATCTGTCAACTTTTTTTTTTTTTTGAAGCTCTTACAACGAGAAAATGGAGGGGACACATCTGGGTGGGAGGGAGGAGAGGGAGGAGGGAGGGAGGTTTTGGTGATGGGGCACAATAACTAACTACATTGTATATTGACAAAATAAAAATAAAAAAAACTGGGCAAAGGAGCTGAGTAGACATTTCCCAAAGGAGGACATAAAAATTGCCAACAGGTATATGAAAAAATGCCTAATCTAATCAACCAAAAATGCCATTGCTAATCATCAGGGAAATGCAAATCAACACCACATCGAGATATCATCACACCCCGGTTAGACGGCCTATTATCAAAAAGACTGAGAATAACAAATACTAATGAGGATGCAGACAAAGGGGAACACTTATACACTGTTGGTGGTACTATAAATTAGTCCATTATGACAGAGTATAAATAGTCCATTATGAATAAATTACAGCCATTATGGAGAACATTGTAAAGGTTCCTCAAACAAGTACAGAGAACTACCATGTGATCCAGCCCACTACTTGGTATATATTCAGAGGAATGGAAATCATTATGTCAAAGGGATACCTGCACTCCTATGTTTATTGCAGCTCTATTTACAACAGCCAGGCTATGGAACCAACCTAAATGTCCAGCAATGGAGGACTGGATAAGGAAATTGTAGTATAAATAAACACTGGAATACTACTCAGCTATAAAAAAAAACGATGAAATTCTGCCATTCACAGTAACATGTATGAGCCTGGAGAAAATTATGCAAAGTGGAACAACCCACATTCAGAAAGAGAAATACCAAATGTCCTCAATCATAAGTGGGGGCTGAATCCATAAAAAAACAAATAATAAAAAGAGAGAGAGAGAAACAACAATCACAATAATATGTTGAAGTTTTAGAAGGAGAGAACAGAACTGTGGTTACTAGAGGTAGAAAAGGGAAGGGATGGGGCAGAGGAAGAGGGGTTAATGAGAAACTGGTTAACAGAGACAGAATGATTATGTATTGTAATGATGAATAAGCTACCTATCGTGATTTGACCATTGCACATTTTACACAACTATTGATAGTCAACTGTGTTCCCCAAAAATATGTATAGTAAGTCATCTTTTTAAAAAACATATTGCTAATTTTTAAAATTTTTTATATTTAAGTAATCAGAAGAATATTTTGTTCAATTCTATGCAAATTAACTTGACGATATGGATGAAAAGATAATTTTGTAAGAAAATATCACTTATTAAAATTGAGGGCCGGCCCAGTGGCGCACTGCGCCGCGTGGGAGCATGGTGGCGCTCCCGCCAAGGGTTCGGATCCCACATACAGACCGGTTCCCGCTCACTGGCGGAGCGAGGTGTGGGAGCAACACCGAGGTTTGCGATCCCGTTGCCGGTCCCGGTCCAGTACGGGCGCAACACTGAGGGTTGTGATCCGTTGCCAGACACGAAAAAAGACAAAAAGGAAAAAAAATTGACCCAGGGAGGCAGAGAGAATATAAACTAATTTCCATAGAAGAAATAGGAAAGGTTGAGAAAGAGGCATCCTTCAAAATGTCTACCCTTAGAAGAAATTCTCAAGGGAGTACTGGGTTTGGTTCCTGAAAAATAACTACCACTGCCATAAAAAACCAAGAAAAATCAAAACACACTAGTATAATAAAAATGGCATTCATGAAGAGAAAACAAACAAACAAAAGGCTATCTACAACCCAAGGAACCAACAAATACATTAAACAAACAGTAAATCAGAAAGCAAGTAACAATAGACACCTAAGACAACCAAATAATAATCAATAAAATGCTAGGAATAAATCAATACTTTTCAATAACAACTCTTAATGTAAAAAACTTAAATTCCCAATCAAAGGACACAGACTGGCTGACTGGATTAAAAAGGAAGGCCCAACTATATGCTGCCTTCAAGAGAATCACCTCACCTATAAAGACTCACATAGACTAAGAGTGAAAGGATGGAAAAAGATTTACCATGCAAACAGAAAAGAAAAATGAGCTGGAGTAGCGATTCTTATATCTGATAAAATAAACTTTAAACTAAAAACCATAAAAAGAGACAATGAGGGACACTATGTAATGATAAAAGGATTGATCCATCAAGAAGACAGAACAATCATAAATATATACGCACCCAATGTTGGAGCAACCAGATTTATAAAACAAACTCTATTAGACCTAAAGAAGGATTTAGACACTAACACCATAATAGCAGGGAACCTGAACACCCACTGTCAATATTGGACAGATAATCTAGGCAAAGAATCAGAAGAGAAACACAAGATGTAAACAATACTCTAGACCAATTGGACTTGGCAGATATCTACAAAACATTCCACCCAACAACCTCAGAATATTCATTCTTCTCATCAGCACCTGGATCATTCTCCAGGAGAGATCACATATTAGGTCACAAATCAAGTCTCAACAAATTCAAAAAAATTGGAATTATCCCATGTATTTTCTCAGACCATAATGGATTAAAATTAGAAATCAATAACAAATGAAATTCTGGAAACTATACAAACACATGGAAAGTAAACAGCATTCTACTTAATGACATAAGGGTCCAAGAAAAAATCAAGCAGGAAATAAAAAAATTTATTGAAACTAATGAAAATAATGATACATCATACCAATGTGGGATACTGCAAAAGCAGTACTAAGGGGGAAATTTATTGCATTAAATGCTCACTTCAGAAGAGTGGAAAGACGGGAAGTGAGCAACCTAACACTTCACCTTAATGAACTAGAAAAACAAGAACAATCCAAACCTAAAGTTAGCAGATGGAAAGAAATCATCAAGATCAGAGCAGAACTTACTGAAATTGAAACCCAAAGATCAATCAATCAAAAAGTTGGTTTTTTGAAAAGATAAATAAAATTGATGAACCATTAGCATAGCTAACAAAAAAAGAAGAGAGAAGATTCAAATAACAAAAATTAGAAATGAAAAAGGTGATATTACAACTGATTCATCTGAAATACCAGAAATCATTCGAGACTACTATAAACATCTATACACCAACAAATTTGAAAATCTGGATGAAATGGGTAAATTTCTAGACACACACAAGCTCCCAGAAAAACTGAGCAATGAAGATGTAGAAAATCTGAACAGACCACTAACAATAAAGGAGATTGTAGCTGTTATCAGAAGGCTCCCAACAAAGAAAAGCCCAGGACCAGATGGATTCACAGCAAAATTTTACCAAACATTCGAAGAGGAATTGACACCGATTCTTTACAAACTATTCCAAAAGATTGAAACAGACGCAAATCTCCCAAACATCTTCCTGATACCAAAGCCAGGTAAAGATATAACCAAAAAAGAAAACTACAGGCCGATATTCTTGATGAATATAGATGCAAAAATCCTCACTAAAATACTAGCAAACAGAACACAGCAACACATATGTAAAATTATTCACCGTGATCAAGTGGGATTCATCCCAGGGATGCAAGCTTGGTTCAACATATGCTGATCAATAAATGTGATACAGCATATTAATAAAATCAAACACAAGGACCATATGATCATCTCTATGGATGCTGAAAAAGCATTTGACAAAATTCAACACTCATTCATGACTAAGACCCTCTATAAGCTATGTATAGATGGAAAGTATCTCCACATAATTAAAGCCATATATGATAAACCCACTGCCAATATCATCCTGAATGGGGAAAAGCTGAAAGCTTTTCGTTTAAGAACAGAAACTAGACAAGGATGCCCATTCTCAACACTCCTATTCAACATAGTGTTGGAAGTACTAGCCAGAGCAATCAGAGAAGAGAAGAAAATAAAGGGCATCCAGATTGGAAAAGATGAAGTCAACTGTCCCTGTTTGCAGATGACATGATCCTATATACTGAACAGCCTAAAGCCTCTACAAAAAAAAAACTCTTGGAGTTGATAAATGATTTCAGCACAGTAGCAGGATACAAAATCAACACACAAAAATCAGTAGCATTTCTATTCTCCAATAGCGAACATGAAGAAAGGGAAGTCAAGAAAGCTTGCCCATTTACAATGGCCACCAAAAAAATAAAATGCTTAGGAATTGAGTTAACCAAGGATATGAAAAATCTCTATAATGAGAACTACAAACCACTGCTGAGAGAAATTAGAGGATACGAGAAGATGGAAAGATATCCCATGCTCTTGGCTTGGAAGAATCAACATAGTGAAAATGTCCATACTACCCAAAGTGATATACAAATTCAATGCAATCCCCATCAAAATTCCAATGACATTTCTCTCAGAAATGGAAAGAACTATCCAGCTTTATTTTTTTTGCTCAGCATTGCTTTGGCTATGCGTGGTCTTTTGTTATTCC
>NW_007739021.1:4534-10217 GCF_000696425.1 Galeopterus variegatus | reverse complement strand
GGAATAACAAAAGACCACGCATAGCCAAAGCAATGCTGAGCAAAAAAAATAAAGCTGGAGGCATAACACTACCTGACTTTAAACTATATATATACTACAAAGCTATAATAACCAAAACAGTGTGGTACTGCCAATAAAAACAGACACATGGATCAATGGAATAGAATAGATAGAACAGAAATCAACCCACACACCTACAGCCATCTGATCTTTGACAAAGGCACCAAGCCTATACACTGGGGAAGAGACTGCCTCTTCAGCAAATGGTGCTGAAATGGTTTCTCCAAGCTCATCCATGTTGCTGCAAATGGCTAAATTTCATTCACTTTTGGCTGAGTAGTATTCCATTGTGTGTGTCTGTGTGTGTGTGTGTATACACAATATAAACAATATGTATACAAATGTGGTATATGTACCACATTTTCCTTATACACTCATCCATCAATGGACATTTAAGTTCATTCCTTATTTTGACTATTGCAAATAGGGCTACGATGAGCATGGCAGTGCAGGTATCCCTCCAACATGATGATTTCCATTCCTTTGGGTATATACCCAGACAGTGGAATTACTGGATCATATGGTAGTTCAGTCTGTAGTTCTTCTGTTCTCCATAATGCCTGTACTATTTTACAGTCCCACCAACAGCATAAGAGAGTTCCTCTTTTTCCACATCCTTGCCAGTGTTTATTATTCTCAGTCTTTTCAATAATGGCCAGAGTAACCAGTGTGAGATGATATCAAATGTTGTATTGATTTGCATTTCTCTGATGATTAGTTAATGTTGAGCAATTTTATGTATCTGTTGTCCATTTATATGTCTTCCTTTGAAAAATGTCTACTTAGCTCCTTTGCTCATTTTTTAATTGGATTATTTGGGTTATTTTACTGTTCAGTTGCTTGAGTTCCTTACATATTCTGAGTATTAATCCCTTGTCAGATGTATAGTTTGCAAATATTTTTTCCCATTCTGTAGGTCGTCTTTTCACTCTATTGCATATTTCCTTTGCTCATAGAAGCTTTTTATTTTTGAACAATCCCATTTGTTTATTTTTTCTTTTGTTGCTTGTGCTTTTGGAATCTTATTAATAAAACCTTTCCCACTCATACTTCCTGAAGTGTTTCTCCTGTGTTTTACTTTAGTAGTTCTATGGTTTGGGTCTTATACATAAGTTTTTAATCCATTTTGAGTTAATTTTGGTATATGGCAAGAGGTACACATCTAGTTTCATTCTCCGACATATGGATGTCCAATTTTCACAGTACCATTCATTGAAGGTGCAGTCTTTTCCCCAATGTATACTCTTCTTGCTTTTGTCGAAGATCAATTGGCTGTTAAGTATGTGAATTGGTTTCTGAGGTCTCTATTCCATTGTATTAGTCTGAGTGTCTGTTTTTGCCAGTACCATGCTGTTTTGGTTATAATAGCTTTGTAGTATAATTTGAAGTCAGGTAGTGTGATGCCTTTGGCTTTGTTTATTGTGATCGGGGTTGCTTCAGCTATTCATGGTCTTTTGTTGTTCCATATGAATGTTAGGATTGTTTTTTCCATTTCTGTGAAGAATGTCATTTGTATTTTGATGGGGATTGCATTGAATCTGTAGATCACTTTGGGTAGCATGGACATTTTCACAGTGTTAATTCTTCAAATCTACAAACATAGAATGTCTTTTATCTTTTTTTGTCCTCTTTAATTTCTTTCAGCAGTGATTTGTAGTTCTCATTGTAGAGATCTTTCACCTCCTTCATTAAATTGATTCATAGGTATCTTATTTTTGGGTGACTATTATAAATGTGCTTGCTTTCTTGATTTCTTTTTCTGCTAATTTGTAATTATAGTATTAAAAAGCTACCGATTTTTGCATGTTAATTTTGTACCCTGCAGCTTTACTGAAATTGTTAATCAGCTCTAATAGTTTTTTGGTAGAGTCTTTAGGTTTTTCTATATACAGGATCGTGTCTTCTGGAAACAGGGACAGTTTGACTTTGTCCTTTCCAATCTGGATGCCCTTTATTTCTTTCTCTCATCTGATTGCTCTGGCTAGTAGCTCCAATACCATGTTAAATAGGAATGGTGAGAGTTCACATCCTTGTCTAGTTCCTGTTCTTACCATTCAGAATGATATCGGTGATGGGTTTGTCATTATATGGCTTTTGTTGTGTTGAGATACTTTCTTTCTATTTGTAATCTGATGAGAGCCTTTATCATGAACGGATGTTGAATTTTGTCAAATGCTTTCTTCTGTGTCTATTGATATAACCATATTGTTTTTGTCCTTGATTTTGTTGATGTGGTGTATCACATTTATTGATGTGCATATGTTGAACCATCCTTGCATCCCTGGGATGAATCCCATTTGATCAGGGTGTATAATTTTTTTGATGTGTTGCTGTATTATGATTGCTAATATTTTGTTGAGGATTTTTGTATCTATGTTCATCAAGGTTATTTGCCTGTACTTTTCTTTTTTAGTTTTCTCTTTGCATGGTTTTAGTGTCAGGGTGACACTGGCCTTAAAGAATGAATTTGAGAAAATGGCTACTGTTTCAATTTTTGGATATAGTTTGAAGAGAATTGATATTAATTCCTCTTTAAAGGTATGGAAGAACTCAGCAGTGAAGCCATCTGGTCCTGGGCTTTTCTTTGTTGGAAGACTGTTGATTACTACTTCAATCTCATTGCTTGTTATTGGTCTGTTCAAGTGTTCTGTTTCTTCTTGGTTCAATCTTCGTAGTTTGTATGTGTTCAGAAATTTATCCCTTTTCTCCAGGTTTTCAAATTAGTTGGCATATAGTTATTTATAATAGTTTCCATTGATTCTTTGTATTTCTGTGTTATTGGTGATGAATTCCTGCAGCTTTTGTTTGTCTGGGAATACACTATTTCTCCCTCATTTCTTAAGGATAGCCTTGGCTGACACTTTTTTTCTTTTAGTAGTTCTAATATGTCATCTCATTTCCTTCTCACCTGTAGAGTTTCAGTTTTAAAAGTCTGCTGCTAGTCTGATGGAGACTCCCTTATAAGTGACTTGATGCTTTTGTCTTGCTTCTTTAAGGATTCTCTCTTTGTCTTTAAGCTTTGCCAGTTTGACTGTAATGTGTCTCATAGTGGATCTTTTTAAAATTGAATCTGTTTGAGAATCTTTGAGCTTCCTGGATGTATTAGTCCATTTTTTGTTGCTATAACAGAATACCTGACACTGGGTAATTTATAAAGAGCAGAGGTTTATTTGGCTTACAATTCTGGGACAGCTGCATCTGGCATGGGCCTCAGGCTGCTTCTGCTTGTGGCAGAAAATGGCAGGCAGCCAGCAGATACAAGCAGATCACATGGGAAGAGGAAGCAAGAGAGAGGGGTCGGGAGACATGCCAGGGTCTCTTTAACAACCATCTCTCATGGGAAATAATAGAGTGAGAACTCACTCACTACCCCTCCTTCAGGGAGAACATTAATCCATTCATGAGGTATCTGCACCCATGACTCAAACAGCTTCCAACACTGCCACATTGGGGATCAAATTTCCACATGAGGTCTGGGAGGACATTATATGCAAACTCCATCACTGGATATCAAGGTCTGTGTATCTCCCTATACCTGGGAAGTTTTTCATTGCTATTTCATTGAATAGGTTTTCAGTGCCTTACCTTTCTCCTTCTTTTCTGGGACACCCATATTCAGATGTTTGTGTGCTTAATGTTGTCTGCTAGCTCTCTTAGACTTTCATTTTTTTAATTCTTTTTTCTGTTTGTTTGTTGTTGTTGTTGTTGTTGTTTGGTCAACCTGAGTTATTTCATAAAGACTGTCTTTGAGATCAGAAATTATTTCTCCTGCTTGCTCTAATCTGCTGCTAAACTCTCAGTAGTGTTTTTTATTTCATTGAATGAATCCTTCAGTTCCAAGAGTTCTACTACATTCTTTTTTAAGGTATTAATATATCTATAAATTTCCTCCTTCATATCCTGGATATTTTCCCTCATTTCATTGTGTTGTTTAACTGAGTCTTCTCTTATCTCATTGAGTTTCCTTAAGGTTATTATTTAGAATTCCTTTTCAGTCATTTCAAGAGTTTCCTGTTCTGTAGTGTCTGGTACTTGAGAATTACTATATTCCTTTGGCGGTGTCATATTTTATTGTTTTTTCCTATTCAAATATCTCTACATTGATTTCTGGTCATCTGGTAGATCAGTTGCTTCTTATATTATTCTGTGGTGGACTTGAGGAGAAAGCCTTCCTCCTCTTTTTCCAGGATCCTCTGGTGACTCTCCTTGTGTCAGTGCAGGTGTTCGTGGCTGATACTGTGGTGGCAAGTTGTTCTTGTGGAGGTAGAAGCTGTGATGACTGCTACATGGACCACCTCTATGGAAACAGTTTGGTGCCTCCCTGTTCCTGTGGCAGATCTCCTCCTTCCTTCTGCATAGGTGGGGGTGGAGTGGGTCAAGGACAGGCTGGGGCACTTCCCTGCCTTGGGCCTCCCTGTCATTGGTGCTCTTCCTGCCTCCCATGTGGGCAGGTGGATTTGGGGTGGGGTCCAGCCCAGGCAATTCCTTCTTTGGGCCTCCCTGTCACAGTGTCAGCCCATTTTTAAACATTTTTTTTAATTTCTGTGTGACAATAAATAAATAAGCAAAAGGCAAAAAAAAATGGCAAACAGGGAAAAATATTTGTAATTGACGCTGGACATTAAAAAAGCAAATCTCTCTAGTTCTAAAATGCTCCAAGAAATCTGTAAGAAAGCATCACTATCCTAATAGAAAATACAAAGACAATATGAAAAGATGATTCAAATAAACGGAAAGAAAAATCATTTCTGGGGCTGGCCCGGTGGCGCACTGCTACAGTGCGCCCCTTGGGAAGCGCAGCGGCACTCCCGCCGAGGGTTCGGATCCCACATACAGACCGGCCGCTCACGGGCTGAGAGAGGTGCGGGAGCAACACCGAGGGTTGCGATCCCGTAGCCGGTCCCGGTCCGGTACGGGCGCGACACTGAGGGTTGTGATCCGTTGCCAGTCACGAAAAAAAAAAGAAAAATCATTTCTAACCACCTGGAAACATAGTCAAACAATCATAATAAGATAGATGTTGAAACATCACTGAGTTACCAATTTTCACCTATCAGACTGAAAACACATCCAACAGTGTGATAATACAATTTATTGTCAAGGCACTGGGGGAACTGGCACTCTGACAATGTTTGTAGGAATATAAATTGACATAAACCTGCAAAACACAATTTGTCAATAGCTATCAAAATTCAAATTCAAAGATACAAGATGGCGATGGGTCTGGAGCGGCCGCGTCAGGAAACAGCGCGATCCTGAGAGCTGTGTGCTGTGATACCAGAGTATTGACTGCATTTCCAAGAGCAACAAAGGACAAATAATTCTTTCAACAACGATCCTACATCGACAAACAAGCGGCAGCGGGTTTGAGGTTTTGGGGCCGACACGGAGAAGGACTCCTGGGGGCGCCCAGGCCCGGCTGCGGGAACAAATTGGTGGCCCAGACGGCAGAGGCCAGGAAAGCCAGCGGAAGACTGCGCAGAGGTGGACTGAAGCACCCCGGACCGGCCCACCCTGCGACCTCTGTGAGTCACCCCCAGCAAAGTCCCACTTGCGGGGCGAAGCCCGACTACTCCTCGCCCACCTAGCCCCCGCTCATCACCACAGGCCGTGCGCCCACAAC
>NW_007739021.1:3905-4524 GCF_000696425.1 Galeopterus variegatus | reverse complement strand
GGGCTAAGCCCGACTGCCCCCCGCCCGCCTGCCCCCTGCCCATCACACCAGGCTGGGCGCCGACAACAAAGCTGCCTCCATTTTCTAGGGAGGAGTCTGAGAGGGCCGGCATAGTGAGGGCAGGCCAGTCATCTCTGTTTGGCGTGGCTCCCCGCTAGGACGAGCTATTTGCTTACCTTGACGCGAGGCACCCCGGGGCCTGCGGACCGGCCTATAGTCCCACTCTTCCCGTGGATCTCAGATGAGGCTGGCAGTGTGGGAAGCCCCCGGCCAGCGTCGGGGGGGCTGGGAAGAGAAGCCTGCCCAGATCGTCTCTCTGCCACACCCTGGGCGCCGGCCCCAGATAAACTCCCTCTTCCCGAGAGGCAGATTCCATAGCTGGGGACCTCAGTTTGGAAGAGCCCCTAACTGATTTCTGGTGGGGAGAGGGGAGCCCAGTGTCCCCCTCGAGTTACATTTAAGTGTGCCACTCGGGTTTCTGGGGGAGCCGACCCGAGTGGGGGGGAGGCAGGGAGAAATTGTGGGCTGACCGACCCTCCCCCCGAGGAGTTCACTCCCAGCAGCCGGAGAGTTAGGACACCTGCTGGGCAGGGCGGGGCATGGCACAACTTTGATGACT
>NW_007739021.1:0-290 GCF_000696425.1 Galeopterus variegatus | reverse complement strand
ATGTGATCCACCATATTAATAAAACCAAACACAAGGACCATATGATCATCTCTATTGATGCGGAAAAAGCATTTGATAAAATCCAACACTCATTCATGACAAAGACCCTTTATAAATTAGGTATAGACGGAAAATATCTCAGCATAATCAAAGCCATATACAATAAACCCACTGCCAATATCATCCTGAATGGGGAAAAACTGAAAGATTTTCCTTTAAAAACAGGAAGAAGACAAGGATGCCCACTCTCACCACTCCTATTCAACATAGTTTTGGAAGTTTTAGCCAGA
>NW_007739020.1:38410-39988 GCF_000696425.1 Galeopterus variegatus | reverse complement strand
GTTCATATCACGGGACTAAATTTCTAAAACTCTGCAGAAGAAACTGATTGGTTTATAAAATTACTAACCAAGGTCAAAAGAGCAAAAGTTAATTATATAAAACTGTGTTAACTGATAAAAATTATGGGTTTTTGCAATTTCTTTATTTTGAATCATTGCTGGTACTTTTAATATCTCAATTTCCAGATTTAAGAAAATCTTTTAATGTATAACAGCTGGCTAAAAGTATATGTTTATGAGCAACAGTTAAAACATTTATATTTCTTTCTACTTGATTCCTCAAGGATTGTTAAAACTATTCACAGGTATCATTATTTTATGGCAATATAGTTATTTGCATAAGTTCAATAACAACCTGTTCTTCTTGTAACAGGACACAACTGAAGACACCAGCTATTTTACCAAGACTTTGATTGGAATTTCATGTTTTCAGATATGACCAAAGTGCCCTGTTACTGCCTGCCCACACCACTGAGCCTCCACCCCCCTATCCTATACCCTCCCCTCCTTAAACCCACTCTCATGGACTGCCACCTTCCCTTTCACCAAAAACTAAAACATTGAGACAAGCTTTGCCTTTCTGCTATTCTTCCCCTTTGAGAGGTAGTGGGAGATGAGGACATTGTTAGGGNCCTGGAGGAGAAGGAGTGAGTCTGGACTGCTGCCCAAACCCATGCAGACACTATGCACACTCAAGATCCTGTCCAACATCCAGTGGGCCCAGTAGCCATCCCATGGACCAAACCAAATTCTGACCACTAGATAGGATCCCAGATAGAAAAAGAAGGGGTCACATGCTCACATGTCTCATAGGAGGGATGAAAAAGGCTTCTTTAATTGCAGTCAATTATGACAAAATNGTCTCACCTCACCGACACTGTAATAAAATATACCAACTTTGACCCTGAAACGGAGGGAGGATAATTTTACACCAAGACCTATTTCACTTCCCGATTGGCTCCCAATATCCACAAAAAACTTCAAAAATTAGAGGAGGGCCCACAAACCCCTCAAAGGGATCTAATAAAAGTCGCGTTCAAGGTTTTTAACAACAGAGAGGAGGAATCTAAAACTCCTAAACTAAACATGACCAAATCAAATGCCAGTTGCTGGGTGTTGCTATCTGAGGAAATCAGAAACCACAAACACCTCAAGGCAAAGTTGAGCGTAAGCCTCCCATTGCTCAACCAGGTAATTGCTTCAAGTGCAGCAAACCAGGACACTGGGCAAGCACCTGCCCAAACCCAAGGCCCCCACATGGACCTCGTCCACTGTGCAGTAAAAACAGGACATTGGAAAGTGGACTGTAGTAAAAGCGTCCCTGGACCCACTCTAGCCACCCCCTTATGACCTGTAAAGCCCAGTTTGGAACTTCCTGACCTGCTGGGACTAGCCACTGAGGACTGCAATTGATGGGGCCCAGGGCTTACAATCCCTGCTGCCATGCCTGTCACTGCTTCTGGACGGTGGGTAGCTATAACGATAACAGGTAAGCTCATTTCCTTTTTATTGAATATGGGGACACACACATTCAGTTCTCCCTGGATATTCAGGCCAACTCTTTGATTCCTCCATTTC
>NW_007739020.1:36148-37696 GCF_000696425.1 Galeopterus variegatus | reverse complement strand
CAGGACACTGGGCAAGCACCTGCCCAAACCCAAGGCCCCCACATGGACCTCATCCACTGTGCAGTAAAAACAGGACATTGGAAGGTGGACTGTAGTAAAAGCGTCCCTGGACCCACCCCAGCCACCCCCTTATGACCTGTAAAGCCCAGTTTGGAACTTCCTGACCTGTTAGGACTAGCCACTGAGGACTGCAATTGATGGGGCCCAGGGCTTACAATCCCTGCTGCCATGCCTGTCACTGCTTCTGAACGGTGGGTAGCTGTAATGATAGCAGGTAAGCTCATTTCCTTTTTATTGAATACGGGGCCACACACATTCAGTTCTCCCTGGATATTCAGGCCAACTCTTTGATTCCTCTATTTCTGTTGTAGAGGTGGGTGGAATTTCATTCAAACCGAAGCTCACTTCCCTCCTACCTTGCATTCCTTTTAAAGTACCTTTCATACACCAGTTTGTGGCCATTCCAAATTGCCCTACCCCTATTTGGGGAAGGGACATCCTCACCAAGTTCTAGGCATCCATACACTTTACTCCAAGCCCACGTGAACCTCTTCTACGCTTATGCCACCCAGACTCACTTCTCTTCTCTCACCCTCTACTCCCTGATATAGTTAACCTCAAGGTATGAGATATCACTACTTCTTCACTAAAAACCCCCAACCCCCAAATACAAGTTAAAAACCCTCCCTCATTCCCACACTAAGTCCAATATACAGTCAGTAAAGAGGGACTCCAGGGACTTAAGCCAGTTATTCAAGAACCACTCCAGCCTGGTCTATTAAAAGGAACCCGTCTTCCCCAAATCTGTCACCCCCTTCTTGTTACAGAGTAGCCAACACTGGCCCAGCCACCTTGTAGTTTTCCCATGCTGCTCCTCTCCCGCAGGCTTCTCCCATGTCGCTGTCTTGTATTAAGGGTTTTTACTGCAGAAAATAATAGGCCCATCACACAGTCTTATAGGCAAGAAAAAAGATTTAAAAGCAGGTTTCTGGCAGGGTTTGCTGAGAGTATTTCCTGCAGTGACTGAAACAGTTTCAACGTATGGAACTCAATGTAACTCAGTAGCTAAAACCTAGCCTAATGCTTTAAAAGGAGTAACTACAGCAGCCAATGTCGTGGAGGCTTAGTAGGTGACTGTCTCCTTTCTATGTTCCTTTGCCGTATGCTTCACTCCCTAGTTATGCTGAACATCACGTGCTTTGCCTTCTTCCTTGCTGTTCTGCTGGATCCCTTTCCAAGCATCTTCTCTCTGTAACACTCTTTTTATGCTGTTTGTTTGTTTAAAAAGTACCATTTGGGTGTGAGAAATGACTCAAGGATGAAAAAGCCAACATTTTGTATGTTTAGGAAAGGTCTCTATGCTTGGGTTTGAACACCTAAGTTTATGCCTTCCGGTCACTTAAAATCTGGTGACCAAAAAGAAAAAAAAGGGGGGGAGGGGTAAAGGTTTAAAATCATATCACTACGAAAAATGTTTTCAGAGTCCTCAGCTTACGTCTTTGCCTGGGTTTACTAATCAAACAGGATGACATTTGCCTTGGCTAGAGA
>NW_007739020.1:34410-35819 GCF_000696425.1 Galeopterus variegatus | reverse complement strand
TCAGACCAAACCTATCAAATCTTCATCAGACAGCTCTGCACCAGTCAATGTCAACATACCCTTAACCTCTCACCCTCCAAAGACCACCAGAATGTCAAACTCTCTCACAGAATAGGATCCACCCTAGTTTGGAAAAATGATATCCACTTCTCAGAGCCCCCACCCATCTCATGGAGTAAGTCTCCTCCTACCACTACTCCCAAACCAACACCCCAACCTCTTTACGCAAACGAAGGTCACCATGTGTCTTACAGGAAGGACTGCCTTGGCGGAAATGCTCCGACCAGTCTTCCTGCCTGGCTTCTCTCTCTCTCTCTCAACACATCTTCCTAACTACAACTCATCACAGACAGCACCCACTTCTTCCTCTCACTCAGAAGTCAAAAAAGTTTTGTCTCTTCTCTCACCAACATTCCCTACCAGCCCCTAACTGGTGCCACTCTCTCTGATCCTACTCAGTGTGGGACCCACATAATAAGCAAGTCTCACAACTGGCCAATTCCACCTAAAGCTTCTGTCTTATCACCCTGGTATCCTCTTCCTCCATGGCTCCTCATCTACCTCTGCCTTCCCTCTAACTGCTCTGGCACCTGAACCTTAGTGTTCCAGCTCCCCACTGTTTCCTTACTGCCAAGCAATCAAACTGTTCAGATTCCTCTACCTGTGAGAGTTCTCTCTTCTGCAGCCTGTCATAAGCAGGTGGTCCCACTCCTCATTCCCTCTTTACTGACTACCCTAGGAATTTCCATAGCTCCAAAGACAGGAATAGCTGGGGTGAGCACTGCCACAACCTATTTCCAACAACGGTCAATAGTCCTTTCTCTAGATGAAGTGGCCTCCACCCTTACCACCATTCAAAATCAAACGGATTCCCTGACAGGAATGTTTCTTCAAAATAGACAGGCTCTGGATATCCTAACTGCTGAAAAAGGAGGTACCTGTCTCTTTCTAGAGAAAGAATGTTGTTTTTATGTTAACCAGTCTAGAATATTCCAAGATGCAGCAAAAAACTACGTGACAGGGCATCTCAAATTCAACAGACACACCCTAGTCACCTCTTTTCTAACTCTCCTTCTGCTTCTAGTTCTAGCCTTAACAATTGGACCTTTTTTATTTTAAATGCTGTTGCTTTCATTTGATGAGCCGTGGAGTGCACTGCTGCCCAACAGGTCAAGACGGTCCTCACACTTCGAGCCGCCTGATAACAATGATTACCACTGGGTCCCCCAAGTACCCCCTAACATTCAGCATCCCTGATCAGCTCCAAAGCAATTACAGAAGCAAAGATCTTCACTCCAAACCTTCTCCCTTCTTTTGCATATACATATAAAAAGGGAAGAATATTAGGCCTCACAGTCAGCTTAACATAAGAACACCTGCTCCTTTCATAGTCCTTACACGACAACACA
>NW_007739020.1:31053-33769 GCF_000696425.1 Galeopterus variegatus | reverse complement strand
TGTTAACCAGTCTAGAATATTCCAAGATGCAGCAAAAAACTACGTGACAGGGCATCTCAAATTCAACAGACACACCCTAGTCACCTCTTTTCTAACTCTCCTTCTGCTTCTAGTTCTAGCCTTAACAATTGGACCTTTTTTATTTCAAATGCTTGTTGCTTTCATTTGATGAGCCGTGGAGTGCACTGCTGCCCAACAGGTCAAGAGGGACCTCACACATCGAGCCGCCCGATAACAATGATTACCATTGGGTCCCCCAAGTACCCCCTAACATTCAGCATCCCTGATCAGCTCCAAAGCAATTACAGAAGCAAAGATCTTCACTCCAAACCTTCTCCCTTCTTTAACATATATGTATAAAAAGGGAAGAATATTAGGCCTCACAGTCAGCTTAACATAAGAACACCTGCTCCTCCCTCATCCTGACCCCTACCTCCTCCCTTCCTCTCAGGCTGGTGCATTCTGAAAAGAATGTCTTGTACAAAGCAAAAAGAAAAAACCCTCACAGCCATTATGGAATGCTGAGTGCTCAGAATACTTGCCCATACCCACCCCAACAAACCCTATAATGTCTCTGCCAGTCTGTATGAGGGTGGAACACTGATCTCTCAGTTTCCCCTCCAGGTTTGCTGGAGTAAACTCCCTTGCTTGGTAAACATTTGGCTTGGAGTCTTTCATTCTGTTTGTCTCGCCAACCTAACACGGGTGTCTAAGACTTGAATAGGAAATGTATAACTGTGAAAGAAAAAAAACCTGGCTTAATGATAGTCCTTGTGAGACTTCAGGGGCCAAACATACCTTGTCTTTGGTTCCCATAGAGATGGAGTAATATACAGATTCTCAGCATAAAGAAGAGAAACGTGGTGTTGTGAGCCTGGGAAAGGGGAAGGAGGCATAGTGTGTCAGTGAAGGCAGAATAGGAAGGAGGTTTGGGGAGGGAAGCAGAAGACAATGCTGAGAAGACTTGGCGTGGAGTGATGGTGAGACAGGGGGACAGCAACTGTGATGTCCTTACTGGGCATCTGTGTCCAGAGTGGGGAGGGGAGCTCAGTCTGGCCTCCCAGGTCTTCTCTTCAAATAGAGCTTCAGGCGACTCCATTCTAAGGTTCAGGGGAGAAAGAAGTGGGATTCTAGAAGTTGTATTATCCTGGGCTTGACAGGGCTTGTTTACCTGGTGTAGATCAAGGTAAAATCATAACTGAAGAGGAAGCTGANTCTTCAAATAGAGCTTCAGGCGACTCCATTCTAAGGTTCAGGGGAGAAAGAAGTCGGATTCTAGAAGTTGTATTATCCTGGGCTTGACAGGGCTTGTTTGCCTTGTGTAGATCAAGGTAAAATAATAAGTGAAGAGGAAGCTGAGCCCATCAAAGTTTCCCCCAAGCTTGTGAGTGCCAGGACCCCTGTACACCCCAGAGGCCCAGGGGAAGGAAGCAGGACAACATGAGAAAAGAAGAGAGAGAAGAGGTAATATCCTGTGTCTGGGTCAACGCCCAACTCTGTGTCTCCTATCCCACCAGGATCCAGACTACCTGCCCCGAGCATCTGACCCTCACTGCTCCAACAGCATCAGGAAGATGAGCAGGGAGCCTACGGGTACTGAGTTCCAGACTATTCTGTGCTAGGAGAGCCTGCAGGAATCTTCTAACCCATAGTGCCCTGCCATTGTCCCAGACCCTGACCCTACTCTTCAGAGGTCTCGCCTCCACTGGACCTGGACATTCTACCCTAGGAGCTCAACATCCAAAGGTCTAGCTTCCCCAGGAGCTGGACATCCCATCCCAGCTATGACTGGTCATGCTAAGATGAATGGTTCTGTCCATCTTGACTCCAGTTCCAACAGGGGACCTGAAGGGTACCTGCAGAGAACCTGACGACCAGGAGTAAGGGTGACCAATGAGACAAGAAGTGAGTTGGTGGTCATGGGTCTTAGGTCTCTGAGAAGAGAAACCAGCATCTTTCCAACAGAAGGTACTGGGTAGTTCTCTCCATTTAGCTCCCAGGTCCTTTCTAAGTCACAAGTGACCTGTCCTGGTCTCCATCTCTGTTGCCTTCCCTCGAAGAATTGATGCTACTCTCAAAATGACCCCTTCTGTAAGTAGGTATATGTTATACCATGTCCTTTTAAGGTTAATAGCGTCAGAGGCTAAGAAGTCCAAAGTCCAGGGAACACAGCTGGTGAAGACTTTCTTTGGTGGTAACTTCAGTGACTGCAGGGTATCTATCACATTGCAAAAACAGCAGAGCAGAGAGAGCAAAATATTTTGGCTTTTAAGGTAAAAGTTATTAATTTATTAACGTTGAGTTTGTTACCACATGGTAATGGTAAAATTCCATTAAAAGACTTCATAGATGTCCAAATAATTTGTCTACATTAGAATATTTTTTAAAAGCTCCCGTATTTCTGGAGATTACATTTTCAATGTATAGGATTTGAAGATAACAATACATACGAATGAGTACTCGCTGTGACTTATTTATGTGCTGAGTATTTTATCTACATTATCTCATTTAATCCCTACAAAAATTCCCATCCTACAGGTTCTGACATAATCCCTGTTTTATAGATGAGGAAAATGAGGGTTAGGTTAAGTAACTGGTCCAATGTCATGGAGATGGTAAATAAGAGAGCAGGATTTAAACCAGAGATAAAATTTGACTCCAGAAGTGCTGCTTCAAATTGACCAGTGTGCTTTTCCCTACAATAAATGAGCAAGTG
>NW_007739020.1:29009-30887 GCF_000696425.1 Galeopterus variegatus | reverse complement strand
CTGAAGGGTACCTGCAGAGAACCTGACGACCAGGAGTAAGGGTGACCAATGAGACAAGAAGTGAGTTGGTGGTCATGGGTCTTAGGTCTCTGAGAAGAGAAACCAGCATGTTTCCAACAGAAGGTACTGGGTAGTTCTCTCCATTTAGCTCCCAGGTCCTTTCTAAGTCACAAGTGACCTGTCCTGGTCTCCATCTCTGTTGCCTTCCCTCGAAGAATTGATGCTACTCTCAAAATGACCCCTTCTGTAAGTAGGTATATGTTATACCATGTCCTTTTAATATGCATCTGCCATTGACGCCCATCTGGGATCCCCTCGTGCTCAGAAAGCGGTTATCGTCCTGGGGAAAACTAAACAAGAGATATTGACCTTAGAGACTATATTTTGTACATTCATCCTTTTCAAGTGTGGTCACAAGAGCACAGTAACCATGTGCCTGAGTACAGTGAGTCTCGGGATTCCAGGATCCCCGGTGTAGGAGAAGGTAGAGAGTATCAGGTCACTTGTTTCCTGGGGTGAGGGACAGAGATACCTGCAATGCCAGCTCTAATTCCAACTGGTCCTCTCTGGCCTTTGTTCCACTCAGTATATCTCTCAAGCTTGAATTTCCAGATTTTGCTTCAGTCTCCTAACCCCCACACTCTGTCCTGACGATTAGAAGTGAGAAATGGGGTGGGTGAGAGGAGAGGAAGTTGCAACAAGAAGCCACAAGGTACAGACAGAAGGGAAAAAGAGGAAATTTCCCCATAAGCTCTACAAGGAAAGCTGGGCCTCAAGGGCAGGAAAGAGCCCAGGCTTGCCTATCTCAGGGCACCATGCCCATTCTAATAAAAGCAAAATAATCCAAACCACTGATTTGGGGGAAAGATGCAACCATTTTTACCTTGAGGAAGGGCTGCAGAGTTCATCTCAGAGAGAGGAGTACACACACACACAGACACACACATACACACACACGCACACATATATTTTAAATAAACTAATGGTAATATTTTTTACTGAGGTGAAATTTGCAAAACATAAAATTACTAATGGTAATTTTGAACATACAAAGTTTTGGTGGATGAGATGGAGAGGAAGCTAAAATGACACTGGAAAATAAAGTAACAGGAGCCTTAGTTTTCCCCTATGGAAGACTGAGAAAGCATTGTTGAAAGTCCTAGACTTGGTGGCAATGAGATATGGATTTGGGAGATGGTCTCTTGGCCCCAGTGACATGGGGATAGGAGAGAGACATCCAGTAAAAGTCCTTTTGCTGTTGGGATAAATGGTAAATTATTGCAACCTTATGTCTACTCTCTGATTTAACTTGTTATCTATCCTGAAGGCCCATTCCCTTCTGCTGTCCCTAATCCTTCAATGAAGAATGTCACACAAAATACACTTGTATAAAATGCTGGGAAAATGCAGGAGCAAAGTCTTTGTTCTCATGTTGGTGCAGGGACATCGGCCTGCATGTGACAATCACCCATCACCCTCAGGAACTTTCCCATGTACTGTGGTGGATTGGCAGCTTAGTGTTAGCTACAATTAAGCTTGGTAGATCTAGTTGTTTTCTGTGAATATCAAAATCTGAACAGGATGAAGGATTTGGGGGTATTGGTTTGTACCATAAAAACTGAAATCTGCTGTTACAGTCTTGGAAGATACAGCCTGGTACACTACAATTCGGGCAAAATTAAAATGGGAGAGGAGTAGCTGGGAACGAAGTTACGACATCTGTGTCTGAGTTTATGGTATGATTTGGTGAGGCAGGAAGTATGTGGAGGCAACTATGAAGGCCTCCAACCAGGAGAAACGTGGACCAGGACAAAACTCCCATAGCTATGAAGTCTTTTCCGTGGATTTGGCTTCCATTGGATAGGTATATCTGGCTTG
>NW_007739020.1:25909-28076 GCF_000696425.1 Galeopterus variegatus | reverse complement strand
TTATTTAAGCAAAAATGATAACAACAATAATAATAAATGAAAATATTTGTACTTGAAAATGTCAGTAAAGTTTAAGACAAGTTTCACAAGATTAATAACAAAAAAAGGTGAGGAGACATGTTATCAATATCATGAAAGAAATGGGATATCACTACATCTTCCATAGGTATTAAAAGGATAATAAGGGATTACTGCAAACACCTCTATGCACATAAATTTAACAACTTAGACAGAATAAGCTAATTCCAAAGGAAAAAATATCGCAGTCTAGCAAAACCCAAGTTGAGGTAAATAACATAAGTTCTATGACTATTACATAATTTAAATTCAAAGTTTAAAACATTCTGAAAACTAAATATCCATGCCCAGATAGTTTCACTATCCAAACTACCAAACATTTACAGAATAACACCCATCTATATAATCTCTTTCAGAGAGCAAAAAGGGAAGAAATAATTTCCAATTAATTTCACGAGGCCAGCGTTATCCTGATATGAAAACTAGACAAAAACAATCCCCCCAAAACACCTGAAAACCAACTTCCCCTATGAACATAAACACAGAAACATTCAAACATAAATTCAAAACAGAATCCAGCGATACGTAAAGAGAGTGATGCATGGCCACCAAGTGAGGATTATCCCCGAATTGAAAGGCTAATTATCGATGTAATTAACCATAATATTAACAGTTCAAAGAAGAAAAATCACAGAATCATATCAAGTAATGCAGAAAAAGCATTTGAAAAAATTCTACAACTATCATGGTTTTTTAAAAATCTCATAAATTTAGAAATAGACGGGCATTTCTTCAACTTGATAATGGGCAACTAAAAAAACCTTCAGCAAACATCACATTTATTGTTGATAGTCTGAGTGTTTCTTCCCCTCCCCCACCCCCAGTATCTGAAACAAAGCAAGAATCAGCATCATATTGGCAGTCCTGACAGTGCAATAAGGCAAAGAAAATAAAGAAAGATTGGAAAAGAAGAAATAAAACTATCCCTACACATGAGTATCCATGTAGAAAACTGCAAAGTATCTTATTATAACTAATAACTGAATTTAGCAAAGTCACAGGATAGAAAGTCAGTACACAAAACTCAATCAAGTACTTCTGTATACTAACAAAGTATGATTCAAAACTTAAGTTTCGGGCGGCCCGGTGGCGCACTACTACAGTGTGCCGCTTTGGAGCGCGGCGGCGCTCCCACCGAGGGTTCGGATCCCACATACAGACCGGTTCCCGCTCACTGGCTGAGCGAGGTGTGGGCGCGACACCAAGGGTTGCGATCCCGTTGCCGGTCCCGGTCCTGTACAGGCACAACACTGAGGGTTGCGATCCGTTGCCGGACACGAAAAAAAGAAAAAAAGACAAAAAAACCACTTAAGTTTCAAGAAACACCATATGAAATAGATCAAAACTAAAATGAAATAATAGATAACAAAGGTAGATAATGAAGTGTATATATCACTTTATATAGGTAACTATATGTATACACACATATAAAACCACAGTATTTAGAGTATAAGTATGTGGAGAATCCATACCAAACTACTAAATACAGATGACAGAAGTCAAGAAGGCCTAAATAAATGTAGAGACACATACACAGACTGGAAGACTCAACAAGATGGGAAGACTCAACGTGTTACAAATGTCAACTCTCCCCAAATTGATTTACAGATTTAACACAGTTCCAAACAAAATCCCAGTAGTCCTTTTTGTAGACACAGACAAGCTAATTGCGAATTTTATATGGACAGGCAAAAGAACTAGAATAGTTAAAACAATTTTAAAAGGAAAGAAAGTTGGAGAAATCACATTGCCCAATGTTTTTTATATGAGGTACAATGTTGATTTTCAATAATTGTGTAGATTGTGGTGGTTAGTATAAAGCTGCAGTAATCATGACTATGGTATTTGCAGAGGAATAGGCACGTAGATCAATGAACAGACCATAGAGTTCAGAAATAGACTCCCACACATAGGCTCAGTTAATGGTAGACAAAAATGCAAACTCATTCAATGAACAAAAATAATCTTTTGAACAAATGGTGTTGAAATAATTGGACATTCGTATGTCAAAAAAGGAGCATCAACCTTAACCTCATATCTTATACAAAAATTACCTAAAAATGGATTATAGGTTGAAATGTAAAACATA
>NW_007739020.1:12624-24408 GCF_000696425.1 Galeopterus variegatus | reverse complement strand
TGTGTTCTTGGCACCTTTGTCAAAAATCAGTTGACTATAAGTATGTGAATTTACATCAGGGCTCTCTACTCTGTTCCACTGGGCTTCCATGTCTATTTTCATGCCAGTGCCATGCTGTTTTAGTTACTATAGCTTTGTGGTATATTTTGAAGTCAGGTAGTGTGATACCTCCAGCTTTGTTCTTTTTGTTCCAAATTTCCTTGGCTATTCAGGGTTTATTGTTCCACATAAATTTTAGAATAGTTATTTCTATTTCTGTGAAGAATGTCATTGGTATGAGTATTTTGAGTGTCATCTTCAATTTATTTCATCAATGTTTTACAGCTTTTAGTATAGAGGTCTTTCTGTTCCTTGGTTAAGTTTATTCTTAGATATCTTAAGTTTTGTTCCTGTTGTAGATAAAATTGCTTTCTTGGTTTCTTTTTCAGAGTTTGCTATTGGCATATAAAAATGTTACTAAGTTTCGTATGTTGATTTTGTGTTCTGCAGCTTTACTGAATTTGTTTATTAGTTCTAACAGATTTTCGGTGGAGTTTTTAGGGTTTACAATATATGAAATCATGCATTAATAATGCCATATGATGTAATTAAGAAGATGAAACTATAATTATGCAGGACATATTAGTAATTTACAGGGGTGAAAGTTGGTTGGAAGGTGTGACTGTAACCAAAAGAGATTCATTGACTGATGTTCAGCAAGCCAACTGAGACACCAGTCTTTGCAGCAGAGAAAAAGGTTCATTCAAGAGGCAGCCAAGTGTGGAGACAGAAGTATAATCTCAAAACTGCCTCCACAATGGCAGGGTTCTAGACATTTGTGGTGAGTGGTTCAGGGGTGGTGAGAATCATGTATGTCAGTGATTGGAAAAGGAGTTTGAGGTTGTTCTTCAGCAGTCTGCACAAGTACAAGCTGTCTGCATACCTCTTCATGGTTCACATGTTCAATAAATGGCAGGATTAGCATGATCTGGAGGTGGAGTTTTTGGCCCTCTGATGTCAAATGGTCATCAATGGGACACCCACACAGGCTCAGAAGAGAGGTCTGTGGGCATAGCCAATTTGAATGAACTTACGCTGGACAAAGCAACCCTAAGGGTCTTGAAAAACATCTTAGGCAAACAATTTGTGACATTACCATTAGAGTTGTTACCTTAAGGAACAAGGCAAGGAAAAAGGCCTTACGATCTTGCCTCAACTATCCCAACTATGACTGAATCAACAGCTTCATTAGAATAGTTTGTTAATGAATTTTACTGGCAAAACAAAGAGCAAGCCAAGAAACAAACAAACAAACACGTTTTCATTACTCAATTAGAATTACCAGTTTCATAACTATCAAGGAATAGCACAAGGAAATATTTGGGATGATAGAATTGTACCGTATTCTGCTTGTGGTGGTGGTAGTGGTTAAACAAATCTCTGTATCCACTAAATTATATTGAGCTATATAGCAGAAAAATAAATTTTACCATTGATAATTTTTAAAAATAACATAAAGAAAATATTTGATAAAATATTTAAGATATTTGGTGTCTGAAAGCTAGATAGCTTTAGGATGGGGGCTGATCATGGAAAAGACCAAGACAGAATTAGAAGGTTGGTTTTCAGGCCCACCCCTCAACCTCTGAGGAGGTTAACTTGATCACTAATGGCCAATGATTTAGTCAATACTGCCTATGAAATGAAGCCTCTATAAAAACCCAAAAGAACTAGGTTTGAAGAGTTTCTGGAAAACTGAAAACATTGAGGTTCCTGAGGGTGGCTGGCTGAGGACTGCATGTGCCTCTTCCCCCATACCTCACCCTGTGCATCTGTTTATCTGTATCCTTTACAATGAATGAATAAACACGTTTTCCTGAGTTCTGTGAGTTGCTCAGCAAATCAAACCTGAGGAGGGATTTGTGGGAACCCCAATTTATAGGTTGTTGATCATAAGTCCAGGGATCTGAACTTCCATCTGGCATCTGAAGTGGATGTGGTCTTGGGGACTGAGCCTTCAAATTGTAAGACTGAGCCCTTAGTCTCCATGTAGATGGTATCAGAACTGATTAGTATTATTGTACACCCAGCTGATGTCCACAGAAGAATTGCTTGGTGTGTGTAAGAAAACCCTAACATATTTGCTCACAGAAGTGTGGATTCTGTGTAGATTATTGCTGAGTGAGAATATAAGTAAAACACTTTGTTAGTGTTTTTCTATATATTCTTGGAATTGCTTACTTGCTGGCGGGGATAAATCCCTACACATTTGTTCACAGAAGTCTTTTATGTTGATTGTTCTAGTGGGATGGCAGGGGGAAAACTGTTTTGTTTGTACTCAACCACTCAGGAGAATTCTTGGACAATTGATATATTACATACTATACAATACTAGATACTATACCGAAATACGTGCCTTCCTTATGATGAAGCAATTCAATACCCACCAGAAAACAGTGCCATTTTTTATATTTTCATCACAAATTTATACCAAAATAATTAATAAAGGCCAAAAATTGGAAACAAATTCAATTTCATTGTATTTTTCTCTACAAATATTTAATGACAAAATTTATTATTTCTTCAAATTTTTTTCTTTTCTATTTCAAAATATTTAATTGACAAATAAAATGTGTATATATTCAAGGTGTACAAAATGATGATTTGATATGCCTATACATTGTGTAATAATTACCAACGTCAAATTAATTAACAAATTCCTCACAACCTACAGTTTTCACTTCTGTGTGTGTTAAGAAAACATAAAATCTACTCTCAACAAATTTCAAGTAAATAGTACAGTATTATTAACTATGGTCACCATGCTGTGCATTAGAGCACCAGAACTTATTCATCTGATAGCTGAAAATTTGTTATATTCAGTTATAATAATTAACTTTGACCCAACTCTCCTCCATTTTCTCAGCACCAGCTCTTGGCAACTACAATTCTACTCTGATTCTAAGAGTTTGAATTTTTTAGATTTCATGTACAGGCATATGTTGTTTCATTTTGCTTTGTTTTATTGAGCTACCCTTTACTGAGCTTCACAGATACTACAATTTTTTAAATTGAAGTTTTGGGGCAACCCTGCATCAAGCAATCTATTGGCTCCATGTTACCAAAAGCACATGCTCACTTTGTGCCTCTATGTCAAGTTTTGGTAACTCTCATGTTATTTCAAACTTTTCATTATTGTTATATGTCTGTTTGGTGGTCTATCAGAGATCTTTGATGTTACTATTGTAAATGTTATGGGGCACCACAAACCATGCCTATATGAGATGGCAAAACGTAATAAGCATTGCGTGTGTCATGAATGCTTCACCAACTGGCCATTTCCCTGATTCTCTTCCTCTCTCACAGCCTCCCAATTCCCTGAGAGACGACATGTTAAAATAAGGCCAATTAGTAACCCTACAATGGCCTCTTAAGTGTTCAAGGAGGAGGAGTCACATGTCTCTCACATTAAATCAAAAGCTAGAAATGATTAAGCTTAGGGAGCAAAGCACGGTGAAAGCTGAGATAGGCTGAGAGCTGGGCCTCTGGCAACAAAGCCAGCCAAGTTGTTAATGCAAGGATAAAGTTCCTGAAGAAAATTCAAAGTGATACTCCAAAGAACACACAAATAATAAGAAAGTAAAACAGCCTTCCTGCTGATATGGAGAAAGTTTTAGTGGTCTAGATAAGATATCAAAGCAAGCCACAACATTCTCTTAAGTCAAATCCTAATCCAGAGCAAAGCCCTAACTCTTTTTAATATTATGAAGTCTGAGAGAGATGAGTACAATGTAGAAGAAAAGTTTAAAGCTAGCTTGATTCATGAGGTTTATGGAAGGAAGCCATCTCCACAACATAAAACACAAGGTGAAGCAGAAAGTACTATGTAGAAGCTGTAGCACATTATCCAGAAGATATAGCTATGACAATTAAAAAATGTAGTTATAGAAAACAACAGATTTTTTAATGTAGATTAATAGCCTTATCTTGGAAGAAGATGCCATCTAGGATTTTTCATAGGTAAAGAAGAGAAGTCAATTCCTGGCTTCAAAGCATCAAAAAAATAGACTAACTCTCTTCTTAGAGGTTAATGCAGCTGATGATCTTAGGTTGAAGCCAATACACATTTATAATTTAAAAAATCCTAGGGCCCTTAAGAATTAAATATTAAATCAATGCTCTCTCTGCTCTGTAAATAGAACACCAATGCCTGGATGACAACACATCAGTTCACAGCATGGTTTATGGGATATGTTAAGCCCACCATGGAGGAGAACTGCTACTCATAAAAAAAGATTCCTTTCAAAATATAACTGCTCATTGACAGTGCACCTGGTCACTCAAGAGGTCTCTGGAGATCTACTAGGAGATTAATGTTTTTTTCATGCTTGCTAACACAACATCCATTCTTCAGAACATGGATCAAAGAGTAACTTTGACTTTCAAGTCTTATTATTGAAGAATTCATTTTGTAAGGCAATAGCTGCCATAGATGGTGATTTCTCTGATAGATCTGAGCAAAGCAAATTGAAAACCCTTTGGAAAATATTCACTATTCCAGATGCCATTATGAATATTCATGATTCATGGGAGGAAGTCAAATTATTAACATTAGCAAAAGTTTGAAAGAAGTTGGCTCCAATCCTTATGGATGACTTTGAGGGGTTCAAAACTTCAGTGGAGAAAGTAACTGCACATGTGGTGGAAATAGCAAGAGAACTAGAATTAGAAGTGGAGCTTAAAGATGTGACTGAATTGTGGCAATCCCATGAGAAAACTTTAATGGATGAGGAGTTTCTTCTTATGGATGAGCAGAGAAAGTGGTTTCTTGAGATGAACTATACTTCTTGCAAAGATGTTGTGAACGTTATTAAAATAACAACAAAATATTAAAAATGGTACATAAATTTAGTTGATAAGGCAGCAGTAAGAATTGAAAGCATTGACTCCAATTTTGAAAGAATATGTGGTATGGGTAAAATGTTCTCAAACAGCATCACATGCTGAAGAGAAATTTTTCATGAAAGGAATGAAAGTTTCCTGATGCAGCAAACTTCATTGCTGTATTATTTTAAGAAATTGCCATGGCCACTCCAACTTTTAGCACCACCACCTTGATCAGTCAACAGCCATCAGCATGAAGGCAAGACTCTCTACCAGCAAAAAGATTATAAGTTGCTGAAGGCTCAGAAGATCATTAGCATTTTTTAGCAATAAAGTATTTTTAACTAAAGCATGTATATATATATATATATAATTTTAAAAAAACACAACGGTATTGCACACTTAACAGACTGCAGTATAGGTGTAAACACATCTTTTGTATGCACTATGAAACTAAAAAATTCTTGTGATTTGCTTTACAGTGATCTTTGCTTTATTGCAGTGGTCTGGAACCAAACCTACAATATCTCCAAGGTATGCCCATATAAGTGAGATACTACAGTATTCATTGTTCTGTCTCTCTTTCTTTTTCACTTAGTACAATGCCCTCCAGGTTCATGCATGTTGTTGAAAATGGCAGGATTTATTTTATGGCTAAATAATACCATTGTTCAGCTGCTGCCACTGCAGCTGTCTGCCCCTGCCCACCAACTGCAGCTGTCACCTCCTTCACCAACCATATGACTGCATTGACACAAGGAGGGTCACAAGTGGAGCTACCAGAAAGAGGTGAGTGAGTGTTCCCTGCTACCCAGTGGCCCAACCTGCAGGGGAAATTATACTACCACCGTGGGCACACACACGGAGGTGGTAACTACTTGTACAGACCATGTGACTGTCTTCATGCAAGGAGGGACACACACATAACCACTGGTAAGTGTGAAAACTCAGGATAGCCAAATAAACCACTGAAAACTCATCCCACAACTGGGAGAAGCAAGGACCCAGAAGGAGTCTCTGCCAGCAGGAAAGAAAAAAAAAAAAAAGAAACCCCCCTCGAGTTAATCTATTCAAGCTAAGAAGCTTTAGTCTACCCCAGTGAAACTACCAGAGTCATAGGACACTATTTGGGGCAGCCAGGGTAACCCAGGTTCTGCCCATGGCCACCCACCTCAGCCAGAGTGACAGGGCACCCAGGCACTTCTCCCAAGAATTCGAGATCTCACCTTTGTCTTCAATGACCCAACACAGTGTCACACACACCAACAAGTAACCACTGAGTATTTCAGTGCCTAGACCATGGAGGCACTCACACATAACTACAATGTTGAATATGGTCAAAGTAACCACATGGAACCTACATTGCTGCTCCTACCTGGAACCAAAACTAAAACACCCTACTCAATGGTCAATATAAAACACATCTACGGGAGGGAGTTTCTCTCCTCAAAAGCCACTCCAGAGTAAGAGAAGAAACAACTACTCTAACAGGTGATCAGACATCAATGTAGGGATACTAGAAATACAAAAAGACAAAACATACAAACAAACAAACAAAAAACAAGAAAATATGACACCACCAAAGTAATACAATAATTCTCAAGTACCAGACTCCAAACAGCAGGAAGCCTTTGAAATGACTCAAAAGAACTCTGGGCAACATTCCTAAGAAAACTCAATGAGATGCAAGAATACACAGACAGATGACACAACAAAATTTTTTTAAAATATAGGATATGCAGAACAAAAGTCACAAAGAGACAGATACCTTAAGAAAGGATGTAGCAGAAACTCTGGAACTGAGGGATTCATTCGACAAAATTAAAAATATAACCTAGAAGCAGGCGAGAGCAAGCAGAAGAAATAATTTCTGATCTTGAAGACAGTCTATTTGAAATAACCCAGGAAGATGAAAAAGAAAAAAAAGAATTTAAAAAATGAAGAAAATCTATGAGAGCTATCAGACAACCTTAAGCACACAAACATCTGAATTATTGATGTTCCAGAAAAGGAGGAGAAAGGAAAAGGCATTGAAAATCTACTCAGCAAAACAATAGTATGAAATTTCCCAGGTACTGGGAGAGACAAGGTCCAAGAGGCTCAAAACCACCAAACAGATTCAATCCAAAAACATACTCTCTAAGACACATTAGAGTCAAACTCTCAAAAGTCAAAGATAAAGATAAAATACTAAAAACAGCAATAGAAAAGCATCAAGTCATTTATGAGGAACTCCCCATAATACTAACAGCAGATTTCTCAACAGAAACCTCACAATGCAGAAGAAAATAAGATGACATATTCAAACTACTAAAAGGATGAAGAAAAAATCCAGCCATGAATATTATACCTGGCAAGGATCAAACAAAAACTGCAGCAGTTCACCACCACACAACCATTCCTAGAAGAAATCCTCAAGGGAGTGCTGCATATGGAATCCAAAAAATGATAATCACTACCAGAATATGGGAAAAAAGATTTAAAAAGCCATTGGTAGAGTAGAGATGCCAATTAGAAAGAGAAAGAAACTATATCTTACCACCTCAAAAAACCAACAAACGCAGAAGACTAACAATAAGAGGGAAAGAGAGGAATAAACGATATATAAAACAACCAAATGAAAATCAATAAAATGCTGGGCCGACCCCATGGCTCACTCAGGAGAGTATGGTGCTGGGAGCACAGCAGTGCTGGGAGCGCCGAGGCTGCAGGTTCAGATCCTATCCAGGGATGGCCACTGCGCTCACTGGCTGAGCGCGGTGCGGGCGACACCAAGCCAAGGGTTGCAATCCCCTTACCCATCACAAAAATAAAATAAAATAAAATGCTGGGAGCAGGACAATTCCTTCCAATACCAATCCTTAATGTAAGTGGATTGAATTCCCACTCAAAAGACATGGAATGGCTGATTGGATTTAAAACACTACACCCAACTATATGCTAACTACAAGAAACTCACCTCACCTGTAAAGTCTTGTAAAGAGCAATAGTGAGGGGATGGAGAAAGATACCATGCAAATGGAAGCCAAAAACTAGCAGGAGTAGCTATTCTCATATTGGATAAAATAGATTTTACACCAAAAACCAGTAAAAGAAGCAATAAAGGTGATTATAGCATGATAAAGGAACCTATCCAGCAAGAAGACATGACAATCATAAGTATATACACACCCAACATTGGAGTACCTAGATATATAAAGCAAACACTATCAGACCTAAAGAGAGAGAGAGATTTCAGTACAATAATAGTTGAGCACTTCAATACACCTCTCTCAACATTGGACAAATAATCTAGGCAACAAACCAAGAAACGCAAAACTTAAACTACACCTTAGACCAGTAGGATTTGGCAGATGTCACAGAACATTTCATCCAATGACTACAGAATATTCTTTCTTCTCCTCAGCACATGGGACATTCTCCAGGAAAGGCCACATGTTAGGTCACAAATCAAGTCACAACAAATTTTTTAAATGTTGAAATTATTTCAAGTATCTTTTCAGACCACAATGGATTAAAACTAGAAATCAATAGCAAACAAAACTTTGGAAACTATTCAAATACACAGAAATTAAACAACATACCACTGAATGACCTATGGGTCAAAGAAGAAATTAAACAGAAAATCAAAAATCTTCTTGAAACTAATAAAAATAAAGACACATCATATCAAAACCTGTGGATGCTGTAAAAACAGTACCAAATGAAGTTTATGCAATAAATGCCTGCATCAAAAGAATAGAAAGACTTCATATAAACAGAATAACATTACACCTTAAAGAACTAGAAAAACAAGAACAATCCTATCCTAAAATTAGTAGATGGAAAGAAATAATTAAAATTAGAGTAGAACTAAATGAAATAGAGACCAAAGGGAAAAAACGATACAAAATATTATTGAAAAAAAAGTTGGTTTTTCGAGAAGATAAACAGAATAGACAAACCATTAGCTAGGCTAACTATAAAAGGAAGAGAGAATACCCAAGTAAAAAAATCAGAAATGAAAAAGGGGACCTTACAACTACTACCACAGAAATACAAACAATCATTAGAGACTATTATGAACAACTATATGCCAAAAAATTTCAAAGCCTGGAGAAAAGGGATAAATTTCTGGACACATACAAACTACTGAGACTAAACCAAAAAGAAACAGAAAACCTGACCAAACCAATAACAAGCAATGAGACTAAAGCAGTTACCAGCAGTATCCCAAAAAGGGAATGTACAGGACCAGATGGCTTTTCTGCTGAATTCTACCAAACCTTTAAAGAAGAATTAATAACAACTGTCTTCAAATTATTACAAAATTTGAAACAGAGGCCATTCTCCCAAACTCATTCCATGAGGCCAGAATCACCCTGATACAGAAAGCAAACAAAGATACAATAAAAAAGAATATAACAGGCTATATCCTCGATGAAAAAAGAAAATAACAGGCTATAACCTCGATAAACATAAATGCAAAATATCCTTAACAAAATATTAGCAAACACAATGCAGCAGCACATCAAAAAGATTATACATCATGATCATGTAGGATTCATCCCAGAGATGCAAGGAGGGTTGAACATACACAAATCAGTAAATGTGACATACCACATCAACAAAATCAAGGACAAAAACCATATGATTATCTCAATAGACACAGAAAAAGCATTTGACAAAATTCAACATCCCTTCATAATAAAGACTCTCAGCAAAATAGGTATAGAAAGAAATTATCTCAACACAATAAAAGCCATATACGACAAACCCACCATCAATATTATCCTGAAAGCTTTTCCTTTAACAACAGGAACAAGACAAGGATGCTCACTCTCACCACTCATATTTAACATAGTATTGGAAGTATAACCTGAGCAATCGGGCAAGAGAAAGAAATAAAGGAAATCCATATTAGAAAAGACAAAGTCAAATTGTCTCTGTTTTCAGATGACATGATCTTACCTATAGAAAAATCTAAAGACTCTATCCAAAAACTCTTAGAAGGGATAAATGAATTCACTAAAGTTGCAAGATGCAAAATCAATATACAAAAACCAGTAATATTTTCATGCTCTAAGAAAACTAAACGAAAAAGAAATCAAGAAAGTGAGCCCATTTACACCAGATAACAAAAAGAAAGAAAGAAAATAAAGGGAAAAAAAGAAAAGAAAAAATACCCAGGAATAAATTAAACCAAGACAGTGAAAGATCTTTACAATGAGAACTACAAATCACTGCGGAAATAATTTAAAGAGGACACAAAAAGATGGAAAGACATTCTATGCTCATTGATTGGAAGCATTAGCATTGTGAAAATGTCCATACTACCCAAATATTCCTACTGTAGATTACTACTACAGATTCAGTGCAATCCCCACTGAAATACCAATGACATTCTTCAAGAAGTTGAAATAAAATCCTAATATTCATATGGAACAACCAAAGACCCTGAATAGCCAAAGCAATGCTGAGCAAAAAAATATAAAGCTGGAGGCATTACACTACCTGACTTCAAATTATGTTACAAAGCTATAGTAACCAAAACAGCATGGTACTGGTATAAAAACAGACACATGGACCACTGGAACAGAATAGAGAATCCAGAAATCAATCCACATGCTTACAGTAAACTGATCTTTGACAAAGGAACTAATAACATACATTGGAGAAAGGACAGCNTCCACGTTTCTCCTGGTTGGAGGCCTTCATAGTTGCCTCCACATACGTCCTGCCTCACCAAGTCATACCATAAACTCAGACACAGAGGTTGTAACTTCGTTCCCAGCTACTCCTCTCCCATTTTAATTTTGCCCGAATTGTAGTGTACCAGGCTGTATCTTCCAAGACTGTAACAGCAGATTTCAGTTTTATGGTACAAACCAATACCCCAAATACTTCATCCTGTTCAGATTTTGATATTCACAGAAAACAACTAGATCTACTGAAATATCAATGACATTCTTCAAGAAGTTGAAATAAAATCCTAACATTCATATGGAATGACAAAAGACTCTGAATAGCCAATGCAATCCTTAGCAAAAAAAATATAAAGCTGAAGGCATTACAGTACCTGACTTCAAATTATGTTACAAAGCTATAGTAACCAAAACAGCATGGTACTGGTATAAAAACAGACACATAGACCACTGGAACAGAATAGAGAACCCATAAATCAATCCATGTGCTTACAGTAAACTAATCTTTGACAAAGGAACTAAGAACATACATTGGAAAAAGGACAGCCTCTTCAAAAAATGGTTCTGGGAAAACTGAATAACCACGTGTAGAAGAATGAAATTAGACTTGTACCTCTTGCCATATACCAAAATGGATTAGAGACTTAAATATAAAACTTAAAATAACAAAACTCCTAAAAGAAAACAAAGGGGAAATAGTTCAGGATGTAGGACTGGGCAAAGTCTTTATAATACCACAAAATCAAAGGAAATAAAAGAAAAATAAGCAGATGAGATTATATCAAACTAAAAATCTTTTGCACAGCAAAGTAAACAATCAACAGAGTGAAAAGACAACCTTCAGAATGTTACAAAGTATTTGCAAACTATGCATCCAACAACTGATTAATATCCAGAATATATAAGGACCGTAGGGAAAATAGAAACAATTTAGTCAGGCTCCCTCACCTCATATCAGGCAGGACATGAGTCAGCACATTTCAGCACATCCACTGTGACCAAGTTATATAAGAGTGGTGTAACTGCACACGCACCCATGTACTCCTTGGCTTGTTGCCACTTTTGTGTACTTGTGGTATAAGAGACAATGGCTCTGAACTGTTGAGAGAGGCAGAGGTAGAGGCTGGCAGAGCTTGCATCTGAAATGCTCACATCTGAAATAAAGCATGTCTATTGGCCTAAGGCTACCAGAATCTTTTTCCAACTATCTGACTCATGACCTGCACAGGATGGGGCA
>NW_007739020.1:9536-11854 GCF_000696425.1 Galeopterus variegatus | reverse complement strand
TGTGATTCTAGCCTGACAAGGACCTCAAACAACTTAACAGTAAAAAAAAAAAAAATGTAATATGACTTGAAAATGAGTAGAGGAGCTGAATAGACACCTCTCAATGGATGACAATTAGTCAACAGACACATGAAAAAATGCTCAACATCACTAATCATCAGGGAAATGCAAATCCAAACTACACTGAGATATCATCTCACTCCAGTTAGACTGGCTGTCATCAAAAAGTTAGAGAATAACAAATGCTGGTGAGGATGTGGAGAAAGGGGAACCCTCCTGTACTGTTGGTGAGACTGTAAATTAGTGCAGCCATTATGGAAAATAGAATGAGGATTTCTCAAACAGTTACAGAGAGAAGTGCCATATAATCCGGCAATCCCACTTCTGGGTATATACCCAGAGGAATGGAGATCGCCATGTAGAAGGGATACCTGCACCCCTTGTTTATCACAGCTCTAATTACAGCAGCCGAGATATGAAATCAACCTAAATGTTCATCAGTGGACCACTGGATAAGGAAAATGTGGTATAAATACACAATGAAATACTGCTTAGTCATAAAAAAATGACATTTTGCCATTTTTCCAGCAACTTGGATGAGCTCAGAGAAAATTATGTTAAGTGAAATAAACCAGGCCAGAAGGAGAAATACCACATGTCCTCAGTCACAGATAGGAGCTAAAATAATAAATAAATGAAAAGGAAAGAAATGAGGGAGGGAGGGAAGGAAGAAAAATGAGAGAAAGAGAAAGAAAACAAGCACACTAATATGTGGAACTTACAAAAGGAGAGAACAGAACTGTGGTTATTAGAGGTGGGAAAGGGGGAAGAGGAGAAGGGTGGTGAGAAATTGGTTAAGGGACACAAAGTGATGTTGGAGGTAGGGTCCGAGGAGCCCAACAGTCGGCCTCAACCCACCCAGTCCTCTTACCAGGTTCTTGACTCTGCCACAGGAAAGAATTCAAGGGCAGATCACAGTGGAAAGTGAGAACAAGTTTAATATAATATATAGGAAATACAGGTACCACAGAGAGAGCGCAGTTCAGCTCCACAGACTGAGCAGGGCCCACACCGAGTTTAACACAAAAGTAAGTTCAGTGCAGACATCAAGTCTAACACAAAAGCAAGAAAAACATACTTAAAGTCCAGCACAAAGTGCAGGCTGGCTCAAGAGAATGAGCAGCTGCTGCTGAAAGTAAGTTAGATGCAAAGTAAAATATGCACATCTCAGCCACCCAAGTGTGAAGTGTGGGTTTTCTCCAGGAAAGTGAGGAACAATGCTGCCTTCAGCAGGGATTCAGTTTTTGTAGTTTCTCAACCTAATGAATATTCTTCTGAGGGGGTTGTTCCCAATTACATGCACCAGAATGTTCTGTGCTCTCTATTGAGCACGCCCAGGCACTGGATTGCATAAGCAAGCCCCCTGTGCTCTCATTTTCCCAAATTGGTGATAAAAATCGGTCTAACTGGCAACACTTACTTTCCTCCAGGACAGAGCTCAGAGGGGGCCTGACACCTCAGGGAGTTGCTGGAAACTCAGAGGCATGTCATGAAACCTGAGCCCAGGGAAACTGAGCACTTCCTGTATCAAAAGAAAGATTATGGTTTGTGATGAATATACTAATTTTCCTGGTTTGATTACCCCATATTGTACACAGGTATTGATATTCAACTGTGTACCCCACAAATATGTATAATCAATTATATTTCAACAAAATAATAAATAATACCATTGTACTTCGGAATGAATAAATAACAGTAGATATATTCACACATGGGATACTATATTTAAAATAAACAAAAACAACACATGTAACAACATGAATAAATGAAAGGACCAGGTTAAGAAAAAGAAGCCAGACACTAAAGCACATGTAAAGTTTGATTCCACTTATAGGAAGCACAAAACACCAGCAATACAGCTCTATATGAAAAGACAGAACAGTGGCATACGTGGACGTTTGCTGACTTATAGAGACTCAAGGGGAGGGGTGCTGGGAAGAATCTGCATGTTGAGCTATTGGTGAGAGCAAGGGTGTGCACATATGTAAACACTCATCTAGTCACAGTGTCACAAGGTCGCTCGCACAGAGGATTCCAAGACCAGCGTTGGTGTTACAGCTCTTTATTAGTTAACAGCTCTTTTAGATGTTACAGCGCTTTACTGCTTACAGGCAAAGAGAACATAAGCTTCAGGCTAGAGTCTCTCTGAATGAAGGAAAGGGGAGCCTTATATAGCCCAAAACTTCCTGCCCAAGTTCTCCTTTAGGTCCTCTTATGCAAATGAGGGATGCAAGTCTGTTAGTTCGGATTGGTTG
>NW_007739020.1:8113-8606 GCF_000696425.1 Galeopterus variegatus | reverse complement strand
CGTTTATTCCCTTCCCTGGGCTGGGGATAGAGAGGGAAGAGGAGAGCGGGGAGGAAGGGACGGTGCAATGTAGCTAAGGAGTGGGGCAGAACCAATGGCTGGGGTAGCTAGATGGGTAACGGGGCAGTCAGGACAAAAAGGGGCAGTGGTTGGGGTGGGAGTCGAGACTTTCCAGGAGAAGCTGACGATGATGTCCCCACATCTGTCCCTCTGTGCTCACACCACAGTCCCAAGTAGAGAAGGGTGGGCTCAGTCAGACCTCTCAGCCCTGCTCCCCAGGTGGCCTCCACCCCTGCAGAGTCAACATGGGTCTCAGATCAGAGTCCACCACCTTAATTCTAATGCCAGGCAGGGCAGGACAACTCACCCTCACCTGAGACCCCGGGGCACCTCACTGGGCTTCCCTGGAGAGGGGCGGGCCTGCTCACCTGTTGTAGTAGATCCAGGTCAGACCATAGGTGAGAAGAAAGCCAGCCCCCATGAGGGCCCCCCT
>NW_007739020.1:5847-6172 GCF_000696425.1 Galeopterus variegatus | reverse complement strand
GGGCTCCCATCACAGCCCTGGAGAGGAGACGTTCTTTCCTACCTGTGCCATTTCTGAAGATATTGATGGTGACATTATGTGGAGCATGTGGGATAAAAAAATATTGCCCTGGTGTCAGGGGTGAGGAGTGGGATGGGTGTGGGGCCCCAAACTACCTAAGATGGGCCATGGAAACCAGGAAGGTGGGGATCGATGTCCTTCTGGCCCACTCCCCACCTAGACTCCCAGGGCTCAGATCCACACAAGACATTTCCCAGGCTATTGTTCTCTTTCTCTCTCTCCTACACACACACACACACACACACACACACACACACACACACAC
>NW_007739020.1:0-394 GCF_000696425.1 Galeopterus variegatus | reverse complement strand
TGTCTTTTTTCATGACCGGCAACGGGATCGCAACCCTCGGTGTTGCGCCCGCACCGCGCTCGACCAGTGAGCGGACCGGTCTCTATATGGGATCCGAACCCTCAGTGGGAGCGGGCGCCCTCAAGCGCTGCACTCTACCGAGCGCACCACCGGGCCGGCCCTGAGCCTCTTTTCAACCAGGCCTTGTCCTTGTGTTACCAAACTCAGGTCTGGCTGCCTGCCCCAAACAGAACTCTGGCTTGGCTTGCCAACCTCTGTTACAGAACGCAGGGCACTCAGCTCCTGGCGTAGGCTCAACAAAATTTTGTTACCAAACCCAAGTCTGGCTTCGTACCCCCACATGAAAACAGACAACCCAAAAGTCAAATGTTGGTGGAATAGGAAGTCAGCTTTT
>NW_007739019.1:39083-39362 GCF_000696425.1 Galeopterus variegatus | reverse complement strand
AAAAACAATACAAAAGATCAACGAATCAAAAAGTTGGTTTTTTGAAATGATAAATAAAATCAACAAACCACTAGCACAGCTAACAAAAAAAAAAAAAGAAGAGAGAAGATTCAAATAACAAAAATTAGAAATGAAAAAGGTGATATTACAACTGATCCAACTGAAATACAAGGAATCATCCGAGACTACTATAAACAGCTATACGCCAACAAGTTCTTAAATCTGGAGGAAATGGATAAATTTCTGGACTCACACAAGCTTCCAAAACTAAGCCATGAA
>NW_007739019.1:30897-36134 GCF_000696425.1 Galeopterus variegatus | reverse complement strand
TGTTCTCACTTATTGGAGGGAGCTAAAAATAAATAAATAAATTCACACACATACATACACATACATACACACACACACAAACAAAAACAAAAACAAAAACAAAAAACAAAAAACCCCCAAAAAACCGGGGGGAGGGGGAGAGGAAGATATAACAACCACAATTTTTTTGAAGTTCTTATAACAAGCAAATGGAAAGGACATGCTTGGGTGGGAGGAGGGAGAGGGAGGATGGAGGGAGGTTTTGGTGATGGGACATAATAATCAACTATATTGTATATTGACAAAATAAAAATTAAAAAAATAATAATAATAAATAAATAAATAAATGAATAAAATAAAAAAATAAAAATTAAATGCAAAAAAAAAAAAAAAAAAAAAAAGAAACGAGGGCAAAATAAGAGAAAGTAAGAAAATGAACCACTGATAAACCTGCTGTAGTAAATGCTGAATAAAGTTCTTTAGGAAAGGGAAAAATAAAGAATGATCATCAAAAATGGCAAATACCTAGGTAAACATTAAAACTGTTTTTTCCCCACTTGAGTTTTTTAGGACATGTATTACTGTTGAAAAGAAAAAATATAACCTTTTCTGATCGAGTTTTCAATGTCTGTGGATATGCTACATTTTTCAAATATAAAGACGGAGGGAAAAGTCACCTATGGATGATAAAGGCTTCTACGTTTTACCTGAAATGTTAAAATATTAACTCTAATTAGATCATGAAAGGTTAGATGTATGTATTTAGTAATACTCACAGCACCCACTATGCAAATTCATATAAGATACAAGCAAAAAGCAAGTGGATAAACAAAAATGGAATACTAAATTATTCAAATAATTTTTTAAAAAGCAGAAAAGAGAAACTGAGGGAAAACAGCATTGGGGAATAGAGAAAAATAATTAAATGGTAGACCTAAATTCAACTATATCAATAATTAAATGCAAATAATTGGAACAAATTAATTGAGATATTGTCAGATTGAATTAAAAAAATAACAATTACCAAAGATATGATGTCTATGAAAAGTGAAGTTTAAATATACAGCAATAGATAGGTTAGAAGCGAAAGGAAGAAAATGTATACAGTATAGTCTTTTCCCATTGATTGCTAGAGCAAGTAGACAGAAAATCAGTAAAACTATAGAATTCCTGAACAACACTATCAATTTATTTAATGTTTATTGAACACTCCACCCAATGATGGCAGAAAACACATTCTTTACAAGTGAATATCAGTCAACAAGATAGACTAAGATGGACCATAAAACAAGTCTTAACATATTTAAAATAATTGAAATTAATCAAATTGCATTCTCTGATCATAATGGAATTAAATTAGAAATCAATAACAGAAAAAGACCTGGAAATTTAATTGATATTTGGAAATTTTAAAAGACACTTTTAAATAACCTATGGGTCAAGGAGGAATTTACAAAAAGAATTAGAAAATATTACAAATTAAATAAAAATGAGAATGCAGCATATCAAAACTTGTGGATTGAGCTAGAGCACTGCGTAGTGGGAAATTTATAATATTAAATGCCTATATTAGAAGAGAAGACAGGTCTCAATGATGTGAGCATCTACCTTAAGAAATTAGAAGAGCAAACTAAAATCAAAGAAGCAGACAAAAGAAAATAACAATTAGAATGAAAAGCAGTGAAATAGAAAACTAAAAAGCAATGAATTAAATCAATAAAACTAAAGGTTGATTCTTTGAAAAGATTAACATATTGACAAACACTTAGCTGAAAAGACTAATAAAAATAGAAGAAAAGATACACGTCGTCAATAGCAGGAATAAAAGAGGGGTTATCACTACAGAAATTAAAACAATTATCAAGGAATACTATGAACAATTCAATAACAAAAACATGACCATTTAAAAAAAAATTTATTGTGTATATTTAAGGTATACAACATGATGTTATGGCATATATGTAGATAGTAAAAAGGTTACTATAGAGAAGCAAGTCAACATATCCATCATCTCACATAGTTATCGTGTGTGTGTGTGTGTGTGTGTGTGTGTGTGTGTGTGTGACAAGAACAGCTAAAATATACTCAGCTGATAGAGGAAGGGGCCATGAGCCAAAGGCATTGGGTGGTCTGTATAAGGTGTAAAAGGCAAGAGAAGAGATTCTTTCGTAGAGCCTCCAGAGGGGGAGTGTGGCCCTGCTGGCAATTTCTTTTTGGCTTAGTGAAATTCATTTGGGACTTCTGACTTCCAGAACTGCAAAATTACAAATTTGTCTTGTTTTAAGCCACAAAGTTTGTGTGACCTGTTATAGCCACAAAAGGAAACTAATTTACCATCCAACAACATATTTTGTTCAATATGATATCATTTTGGTAAAAAACATTTTTCCTAGGAAAAAATACCAGGAGAATATAAATTGAAGGGTGTATAGTATTTATTAATGGGTAAGATTTTGCTTATTTTCTGTAATAAACACATAGTTCTTCTGCTATAAAAGATGTTTCGAAGAACAAAAAGTATGGTTTCCGTGAATTTCGTCAAGATACTCAAAAGTAATGATGGATTGTATGCACTGTACATCTTTTCTAAGGGGAAACTGAGAAAGAACACGATTTATTATTGTAATAGGATAATCCTTTGTAGACAGAACTAATGAAATTAGACCAGCTTAAGCAGATTAAATAGCAGCTTTGTACATGCTAAATTAAAAAACTTGACAATTTAGATAAAATGGAAAAATTAGTAGAAAAACACAAATTATTGTTACTGACTCAAGGAAGAAATAGAAAAAAAGTATGAATATACTTATAACAAGTAAAGCAATTGAATTAGTTATTAAAAGTCTTCTCACGAATAAAACTCCTGTCTCAGATGTCCTCACTTGTGAGTTTCACCAGAGTTAAGGAAGAAAGAATACTAATTCTTTACAAACTCTTTCAAAACATAGAGGATGATAGAACACTTGTGAATTCATTTTGAGGCCAACATTACCCTGAAAACAAAACCAGACATAGACATTTCAAAAAATGAACACTATAGACCAATATCACTCATAAATATAAATGCAAATATTCTCAACAAAATATTAGCAAATTAATCCCAGTACTACACAGGTATAAAAAGAATAATATTTCATGATCAAGTGGGGTTTACCCCGGATATATAAGGCTGGTTCAATATTCAAAAAGTAATCAATAGAATTTATCTTATCAACAGACTGAAGAAGGAAAACCATATGATCTCCTTGATAATATTCAACATCTGTTTATGATAAAAACTCTCATGCAAACTAGAGATAGAGTACAACTTTCTTATATGAGAGAATGAGCATCTACAAATAGGCCTGCAGCTTACGTCATACTTAATGACGATAGACAGAATGCCTTCGTTCTAAGACTGAGAATGAGGCAAGGATGTCTGCCTCACCACTCCTAATCCATGTCTTACAGGAGGGCCTAGCCAGTGCAATTATATAAGCAAAAGAAATAAAAGTCTTGTAGATTGGAAAGGAAGAATGAAAGGGTTAATATTTATAGACAACATGATTGCCTAAGTAGAAAACTCCAAAAAATCTCTCAAAAGTTAGAGTAATAAATGTGACTGGCAAGCTTGCAGAACACAAAATCAATATGCAGAACTCAATTGTATTTCAATACAGCAGCATTGAAAAATTATAAATTTAGATTTAAAAGCAATATAATTTCTAATAGTAGCAAAACACTAAATATTTGGGTATTTCAGTTGCACATAATGATTTCTAGCTTTAATTTCTTTATTTGCCTGGGGAATATTTATGAGCATGTAACAACCCAAGCTAGATAAGAGGATGAATAGGCCTGACGAGAAAATGTTTGGAGAGGAATTTTCACTAAATTCATAGAGTAAGGTAGAACTGGAAGTGAATTTCATTAGCTATTTTTTTTAAGAAGAGACAGTCAATCCTGTACTTCTGAAGGTAGCTTCAAAGTCAGGTGTTAAAGTCTAGGAAGGCAGTTCAACAACACTAGAGCCAAAAACTTGAATATATGTCCTAAGGTAGAGATTTTCAGTTTGTGTTCTATGGATTCAAAATGTTCTGCAGAACTGCCTGAGGGTCCAGTGTCTGTGAGGGTGTCTGTGTGTATACTGTGAATGAATGAGGTGTGTGGATGCAAGTCTATGTGTGTAAGTGGGGTGTGCATGTGAATGTGTGTGTGTTAGTGTGAGCACATGGTTTTGTGTGTGAACAGGGTGTGTGTGTGTGTATGTGTGCATGTGTGTGTGCACACACAGGGGATGAGTAGGATGTCTAGGTAGGCTCTACTTGCACATGCTTTTCTCCCACCATCTCAGTCCCAGCAGCTTTGCTTGGTTTGTATTTTATTGGAGTTCCATATAAAATCTTTCTTGAAAAAAGTTTCATGACTAAAAATAAATAGGAAAACCTCTGATCAATTCAACAAAGAAAAGAACAACACAGTTGACAAGAATCCTCCAAACAGGCAGCAGGTAGACAGCAAAGTTCTGCTGGAAAAGCTGGCATTGGGAAGAGCCTAAAAAAATTTTCCATGACCTTATCAGGGGTAATTTGGGCTTTGAGGGCAGGAACCTTAAATACTGAGGAACTTACGGACTGGTAGGGAGTTCAGTTGTTGATAGGAAAATTACAGGGAACTAGTTGGCAACGTCATTGAGGCAAGAACACATTTTGTGTTAAATTGGGCTATAAAGGTCTGAACCATAACCATGAAAAATATGATCCGGTAAACTATGGCCTGGAAACATCTCTGGTCCCAGAGTCTGGGATGGAGCCAAATCTACGGTGAGGTAATGGCCCCATGCAGTGCCCTTCAAGGGGAGGTTCCTGGAATAATTTCATTCAGTATTATGTGGACAATTTGTTTAAAATGCAGATCCCAAGCTCCTCCATCAACCTACTAAATAATCAGGATCTCAGTCTGGGATCCAGAAACCTGTTTTTTTTTTTTTTTTTCCTTCTTCAAAGAGTGCATCCTGGTGAATCTGGTATCCTCTCAAGTGGAGAACACCTTGTCAAGTTTTAAAAAATTCCATGTTGCTAAGAATCATGCTAGTGTTTGTTAAGCATTCAGCTTTTCAGGTCCTTTCTCTGCAGACCCCTGGTTGAGATGAAGCTGGCATATTTATATGCCGGGTTATCCTCATCACAGATAATACTAGTGAGAAAAATTGAGGTCAGAGTCAAATTTATAGAATTTCTGGTTTTATCAAAGAACTACTATAATGTTACAGGCAACTC
>NW_007739019.1:28262-30176 GCF_000696425.1 Galeopterus variegatus | reverse complement strand
TAAGGGGATCTTAACCCTTGACCTGGTGTTGTCAGCACCACACTCTCCCAAGTGAGCCACGAACCGGCCCATAAAATACAGATTTTGATTCAACAAGCCTGAGGTGGGGGCTGAGATTTCTGCATTTCTATTCAGCATCCAGGTGATTCCCATGCTGCTCATCCTCTGACCACCCTTGTAACATCAAGGGCAGCATTTCACCCTGAGATGTGTGGGTGATGAGCTCTACATTATAGCTGTCTGTGAGAGCCCCTTAAGGCAGTGTGATTTTTCACTTAACAGAAAATGCACAAAATGTACCTGACCTCAAAGAACTGCAGACTGGAACAGGAAGTGCAGTTAGGAGGGTGATACAATATTATGTAATTTCCAAGAGCTTTGAACAAGTACTTAGAGTAAGTCCCTGCTAATAGAAATCCCAGCAGGGAATTAGTAGGTGCTGACTCTAGACATGGTATAATGTGGGGTCAGGCCACCACCGACTGCCCTGGGAATCCTTTGAACAGTTAAGAGCTACCACCAAGAACTGTGGTTGAGATCAGAATGCAGGAGATCTTCACCCTTAAATTGCCCAAGCATTAAAGTTTTGGGGGGAGAGAGAAGAAAGTGAGGCTTTGGTCTGGGGCAAAGGGAGAATAGAGAGTTAGGACTTCTCACTTTTTCTGAATAACCGAGGGGCTAGAATAATACTTTCATTGCACCATGGAACCTGGCTGGGTTGGAAGCCTAGAAAGACTGTGTATATAGGTGTGGGGTAGGGACGGGTACAGGAGAGAGGATTGCATCAATATAGAGACCCCTAGTAACCCGAGCTTTGAATGTCCATCCTGAACAAAGAGATCATATAAGTGCTGTTCTTCTTATACAATCAGTGAATTTCAAGTTCCATTAAAAATTGTTGCCTGCTGTGGGTTGAATTGTGGCCCCAAAGGTTCATGTATTCATTCCCATTATAACCGTGTTGAGGGTGGGGAATCCTATATGGTAATTGAAAGGTGGGGCCTTTGGGAGGTAATTAGATTGTGAGGACCATGTGCTAGTGAATAGATTGATCCATTCATGGAGTAATAAATAAGGTGATGGTTTAATGGGTGGTAATGGACATGGTTCTGATGGCTTTATAAGGAGAGCTAGTGAGCAGCTCAGCTCTTTCTTGCTCAGGCATTTGTCTTGTGACACCCCNCACATTGCAAGATGATGGAAGCAGAGAGAGCTGAAAGAGCAGCGAGAGACTCTCTTCTTTTTTAGAAGCTGGCATATTTATATGCTGGGTTATCCTCATCACAGATAATACTAGTGAGAAAAATCAAGGTCTGAGTCAAATTTATAGAATTTCTGGTTTTATCAAAGAACTACTATAATGTTACAGGCAACTCACAAAGAATATAAGAACTCATCTTCAGATTTTCTTTCTCTCACTAGGAACAATCTCATGAAAGGTTCATCATAAACAGTTTCATAAAATTGGGACAGAAATCATGGGAGATATGAAGTGTAAGTTTTGGTGGAGAAGACAAGGGGCTTACCTGTCATTATTTGCATAAATATGACATATGATTTGCAAAATTAAATCAGCTGATGTCGAATGCCATTGCTTTCCATGTTTGCACAGAAAACCACTTATTAACCTCAAGGGATGCTTCACTTAGGTGTAACTCATACATGTTAGAATGTTTTGTTGTGCATTTCCCTTGGAAACTTACTGAATAAAAGCAAGGACTAGTTCCAAAAAATTTGGATGTATGCCTCTTTGTCTCATATGTGAGTGAACGGGACACACAAAAATAAAAATTCATTTGCTGTGCTGCCTCGACCAGTGCTTCTCAGACTTTAAGGTGCGTATGAATCATTAGGAATTCCTGATAAAATACAGATTATTATTATTATTTTTCTAAAGATGACTGGTAAGGGGAT
>NW_007739019.1:24268-26800 GCF_000696425.1 Galeopterus variegatus | reverse complement strand
TAAGGAGAGCTAGTGAGCAGCTCAGCTCTTTCTTGCTCAGGCATTTGTCTTGTGACACCCCGTATCACTGCAGAGAGTTACCACCAAGACCAATGACCCCACCATATGTATTTGCTGGACTTTGGACTTCCCAGCCTTCAAAACTGCAAGAAATAATTTTTTTAAAAAAATATAAATTACCCAGTTTCAGGTATTCTGTTATAAGAAGCAAACAAACTAATACATTGCCATTGTAAATTTGACTTGACCTTATTTCCTCATGATTCCTACTACCAAACCCCAACTGTCCTTACTTTTTTCTGGGTAGGTAGGATTAATCTTATGCAGCTGGTTTTTCACTGTGTTTCTTCTAGTGAATACTGTAAAAGTTTTATTTCTATTCTACAGAACGTTAAGCGTTTGCCTTATGTCCTTGGCTGCAGAAATTTGAGGTTTTTATCGCAGTAGAATATTGGCTTTTCTATAGAAATTATTAATTGAAATTGTGCACCATGAAAGGGAGTGCAAAAACTGAGGAAATTTAATGAGAAAAGAGGCCATATTAAAATTTCCTGTTATCTAGTATTTTAAAGTGTATATTAATTGAAGAATCCCGGATTATGAAATTGTTTTTCTCTAACAAAATTTGAATACTTGGGATAAAGGGACTGAAGATTAGGAGTCTGAAATGGGATGTCACATTGCAGTTTCTTTAGTTAATATAAAAGTTTTCATAACTTTATTCACAATTTTTATTTGAGAATTGTTAAAAGACAAGACCCCCCCCCCCCCTTTCTCTCTCTCTTTCATTTTACGTCTTCTTCTTCTTAGTCCTTTGGCAGAAAAGAAAACCCAGAAGTCTAAAAATAGGAATTCTAGGTTTGGAGAGGTGTAGAGCCAAGTCTTTAACTGTGACCAGTTGGTTTCATAGGTTTATATTTAGTTCCTGCAAAGTGTGTCTGTAGCTATGAACCAATCTCACTGTCTTTGAGCAGTTAAGTGGCCTTCTCCAAATACAAATGTGGGGAAATCTCCTCCGAGTAGCCTGGGGAGGTTAAAATAAATGGTAATGCTGATGGCTTTTCAGTGTCCTAGCAGGAAAATGTGTTCCTGATGAGTAAGACACCAGGCTTGTTTAAGGCATCCGAAATGGCCCAGACAGATGGTTAGTGGCAGGTAAGATGTGGTCAGAAGGTGATGGGCCGGCCCGGTGGCGCACTGGATAAGTGCACCGCTTGGGAAGTGCGGCGGCACTCCCACCCGAGGGTTCGGATCCCACATACAGACCGGTTCCCGCTCACTGGCTGAGCAAGGCACGGGAGCAACACCGAGGGTTGCNAAAAAAAAAAAAAAAAAAAAAAAAAAAAAAAAAAAAAAAAAAGAAGGTGCTGATTTTTTTGCCTTGGAATTTTTTGAAACAAAATTTGGGTTCAAAGGAAAAACAAACAGGGTGTTTGTAATGGCAAAACAAGGAACAAGAAGAAACTGGTCCCTTAATACACAAAATCAAAGGGAAGTGAGTCAGAGGTGAATGTGTACATTGGTTACTTTGTATAACTTTACAGATAGCCACTTTTTTTTTTTTTTTTTTTGTGACCGGTAAGGGGATTGCAACCCTTGGTGTGGTGTCGCCTGCACCGCACCAGCCATCCTTATATAGGATCCGAACCCGCAGCGGGAGCGTCTGCTGCGCTCCCAGCGCCGCACTCTCCCGAGTGAGCCACGGGGTCGGCCCTACAGATAGCCACTTTGAATCAGCATCATCCAGAGCACGAACCCACTGAATTAATATCTCACAAGCACATGGACTAGGACTTGCTATTGTGGACTTTCTTTCTATGAGAACTCAGTTGACCCTGCTTACTCAGAACTGCAGCTAGAGGTTAAATACAATATATGAGGGCACTTCAAAAAGTTGGTGAAAAAAATAGAATTAAAAGATAACACGAATCTTTCCATTAACTTTTCTTCCTTTTTTTAAAAAAATTGGAACATAGTTGATTGTATATATCTGTGGGGTATAGCATTGAATATCAATACCTGTGTGTAATCTGTGATGTTCAAATCAGGATAATTAGTATATTCAACATTATACACTGTAATTGATTTTCATGGTCCTTTACCAGGCCCTTAACCTGGTAAAGGTTACCATCTCTGGTGACCTCAGCTCCATTCTCTTGTTTTGAAAATTTAACATATTATTGTGATTTTTGTATCTTTTTTCTTTCTTTTCTTTTCTCTCTCTGTCTCTCTCTCACTTATAAGTGAGGACGTGCAGTATTTCTCTTTCTCTGCCTGGCTTATTTCACTTAATTTTCTCTAAGTTCATCCATGTTGCTGCGAATGGTAGTATTTCATTCCTTTTTATGACAGAGTAGTATTCTACTGTGCAAATATACCACATTTTTCTTACCCAGTCATCTGACAATTTGCATTTAAATTTGGTTTCAACACTTGCAGTTGTAAATAAAGCTGCAATAAACATGGGAGCGCAGGTATCCCTTTGACATGATGATTTCCATTCCTTTGGGTATATTCCCAGCAGTGGGATTG
>NW_007739019.1:22610-23848 GCF_000696425.1 Galeopterus variegatus | reverse complement strand
ATATTGTAAATAAAGCTGCAATAAACATGGGAGCGCAGGTATACCTTTGACATGATGATTTCCATTCCTTTGGGTATATTCCCAGCAGTGGGATTGCTGGATCGTATGGCAGTTCTGTTCATAGTTGTCTGAGGAAACTTTATACTGTTTTCCATAATGGATGCACCAATTTCCATTAAGTTTTTGAAGTATCCTCATATAAAGAGTTCTTACACATTGATTTAAAACCTCACTGGAAAAAAATACAGACTTTTAGTATAGAATTACTATTAAACATTTGAAAAAAATGGACACTCTGACAAGCAAAGAATTCTGAATAAAAATAACATGACAGCATTATTTTTGAACTCATTTAAATAGAAAGTAAAGGCAAGAAGAATATACTTGACGATGGTAACTTTTGGAATCAAGGTGCCAATTAATGAATTGGATACTATTCTAAACGCCCTGTGGCTTTGTAAATTGGTGTAACTTTCTAGTGGTCAATTTGGCAATATATGCATTCAGAACCTCAACTCTTGAGGTTTGACCCATTTGACCCATTCTAAAATTTTAATAAGATCATGATTTTTCATCATCATAATCCTCTATTAGCTCCCCTTTAATTAAAGCAGGGGTCATAAAACTTTTTCTATGAAGGACCAAATAGTAACTTATTTAGGGCTTGTGGGACTTGTGGTCTCTATTTCAATTGCTCAACTGTGCCATGGTGCACAAAAACAGTTATAGAAAGCTAATAAATAAGCATGGGTGTATTCCAATAAAACTTATTAATAGACACTGAAATTTGAATTTTATATAATTCTCACATCACTAAATGATATTGTTCTTATAATTTTTCCCCAACCGTTTAAGAATATAAAAACCATTCTTAGCTTCCTGGTTGTTTCAAAACAGGTGGTGGGCTGAATATGGACCTCTGGCTTTAGTCTGCTGGTCTATGGCTTAAAACATAAAGCCCCAAGCCCCAAACCCTGTACTATTGTTTCCCCAAACCAGTTGTGCACTTTCATGCCACCTGTAGCTGTTTGCTCTTGTCTGCCTAGAATGTCACCTCCACTGTCACCTTCCTGAACATATATTTTTTTACCTGTGTTGACTTAAATATGAGCATTTTCTCAGCCACCTGGGGCAGAGGGTTTCAGGCCTGAATCGATCTTTTCTGATCACCAAATCTTCCCTAAATAAAAGGAGAGAAATGCTTCAATTTATGCTGCTACAAAACTAAAGAAAAAAAA
>NW_007739019.1:20048-21062 GCF_000696425.1 Galeopterus variegatus | reverse complement strand
CAATGGAAGTATTTCTACTTCTCATGATTTATGATTTTTTTAAAATAGAGCTGATTTATTATAATGAGATAAGGAAAATGGTGAATTACTTTTCATTATAGCATTTCTCAAAATTTATAATGTTTTAACAAATGAATTCTAAAATATCTTTTTACAAAGGCAATTGTCTGAAGTGATTTGCTAGTCTTGAGTTCAATAACCCGTACTTCTGGAGAACCCAGTTGTATGGAACATGTCATAATAAAGATAGTAATGGTAGCTTGTGCTGTATATATGCACATTACTTAATGTATTACTGTACATATTATGCACACGTATATATATTACCTTAAAAGAAAATAAACATTCTTGGGAAAACTAACCTTGTAAACTTTAATCTATAAAGTAACAAAATGATTTTAATAGCTAATTACCAGTGACTAATTGAATGCTTCCTATGTGCTAGGTGCTGCCTAAATGTTTTCTATTCACTATCTTTTTCCTCCCCTAAATATTAATCATGGAACATTCCAAACATATGCAAAAGGAATCAGACCACTATATTGATCTGCCCAGTGCCCACACCCAGCTTCAACCATGAACAGTTCATGGTCAGACTTGTTTTAACTATACATCCACTGAATTCCTCCTCCCACATTATTTTGAAAGAAATCCTAGACGTCATATTATTTTATTCATAAAATCTCTGCATACATCTTTAAAAGATAAGGACTCAAAAAATAAACCCATAATGTCACTATCACGCTTATAAATAATTAGTAGTGGTTTCTTGGTGTCATTAGATATCCAGCGTTTAACATTCCGATTGCTTCATAAAAGCTATAAATGTGTGTTTGTGCGTATGTTTAATTTTTCACAAATTATTTATTTGAACTGGGATCCAAATAATTTTCATATATTACAAATTGGTTGATATGTCTCTCAAAAAATTTAATTTATAGGGTCTCTCTCTTTCTCCTTGCAATTTATTCATTGAGTAAACTGGACTGTTTGTCTAGAGCCTGGATTTTGCTG
>NW_007739019.1:18514-19549 GCF_000696425.1 Galeopterus variegatus | reverse complement strand
TTCTCCCAAGTGGTACAATTTGTATAGGAAAATCAGGATAAATACTTGCTCCCCTTTTCCCTCATATTTACTAGTTTTCAAAATAATGAGTTAGTAAGTATCCCCTAACTGTAATCAATTAGTGTGATTATTTATTTTAGGGAGGTCATATGATCTCATAGATTACACATACATATATACAAACATACATGCACACATGCATGAAACATATATCCTTTGTGTGTTTCAATCTATTGTGGTTATTCTCCTTATCGATGTTCAAATTATCCCCACCTCGGTGAGTGGGAGCTTATTTGTGTTGGCTCCTGAGTCCTTTTCCAAGACACCTATAATTTTTTATAGGTTTCTTTTCATATGGTTGGATTCCAGCCTCATCTGCACACTTTCTTTTCCATATCTGTAAACAACCATTTCTACAAGAAGCCCAAGTTCTTTTTACCGGGTAAAAATATTTGGACACCATGGTCTAGTCTGTAGGGGTCATCATTGCTACTGGGATGGCTTTCTCAGTGAACAAGACTAGGAAATACATAGGTATGTTTTTAAAGATAGAATAATTATGAGCTTGTGTTTATACATCCCACTCAGATTCAAGACTATTTGAGGTTTTTATTTCACCTACTTTGACATTACATCTCTATCTTCTTTCTCCTTCTCCAGGAATCCAGTTCTTAATAATACTGGAAATTAGAGAATTGGAGTATCCCATAAATACTTATCTCTTTCACCCCTTATTGTATTCACAACAGCCTGGAAATTACAATACCAGTGCTACTACCAATAGTATGATTACAGAAAAGAGTATGAACTTTTTTTCTTTTTTGTAGCTGTCTTTATCCTTCAGGAATGTGCAGACAAATTATTGTGTTTTAAGGCTGCATAAGTAGTTTAGCTCCTCTGCATGTGACTATGCCACCTACTGCATATATATGTATTTATATATGTGTATATATATGTGTGTGTGTGTGTGTATATATATATATATACACATATATATATTTAGGACCATTTACGTTATTTTACTTTTTGACATTG
>NW_007739019.1:15954-17026 GCF_000696425.1 Galeopterus variegatus | reverse complement strand
GTTTCCTGGTTTTATGACTGACAGTGATGTGGGGGGGCACAGCTTTACCAAAGGAAATCTTTCTTGCTGTTTCTGCATCCTCAATAAGAAAATTAGCTACAATTGAAATTAAAATGCAGGTGAATGGATATGCTAATTAGCCTGATTTGATCATTGTACATTATACTCATGTACCCAAATATCACAATGTACCCCATAAATATATACAATTATGTCAATTAAGAAAAACTAAATTTAATTTTAAAAACTTTAAAATAAAAAAATGCAACAAGTCTGTCTGAATTTTTATCGTTATTGCTTGTGAACATTATCTCATCAATGTCAAACATTCATATTTCAGAACTTAGTCATCACATTGGAATTGTGTGTCCTAGCTGTGATAAACTGGATTTACTGTCTTTTACCCATGCCTAATTCTAGTACAATGGTCCTAAAGTATTTTTTTTATTATTCATATATTTTTTTTCTTATTCACACTGTAAAAAAAGCACTGTTTTTTTATTCACACATCATTGAAACAAGCTACCCTCGAGGGCCTACTTAATGTGTCAGAATAAAATTACTACTTTCAAAGTCTAGAATAAAATAATTATATCAAAGCTGAAACAATGCAATAAATAATAGCAAATGTTTAGAAAGCATTTACTATTTGACAGACTCTTCCCAAGTGTTTTCCATGTATTTACTTATATAATCCTCACAATAGTCTAAAGATGTAAGTACTAGTTCATAATTTTATAAAAGGAAACAGGCCAAGTCACACACTTAGTAAGTGAGATTTGAACTGGTAGTCTGGCCCAGGAGCTGTTGCTTGTAACCATTACACTATACTGTCTATATGTGCTAGAACAGTTTCCATTTATTCAAAAAGTATGTGTTGATCATTTCCTGTGTTGTTGGCATGTTGGGAGGCACTGGGGGATACAATGATGGTAAAGACAAATATGACTTCTTTTCTTTTGGAAAGAGAGTGAATTAAAAGTGGAAAGAAAAAATAAAAACAGCAAGGAGAAAGCTGAGGAGGTGAGAAGATCCTGGTTTTGCAGATGCTTATCAGCCACATTAGGGAGAC
>NW_007739019.1:13615-15024 GCF_000696425.1 Galeopterus variegatus | reverse complement strand
GAAAGATGAAGTTAGCACGGACTAAGAGGTTGACAGCAAACTAGAAATAAACAGACAGATTTAAGATACTTAGAAAACAGAATTAAAAAGACTTGCTATTGCTTAGATGTTTCCCAACATCTAAGAGAGAGAATGCAGTTCTGGATTTCTGACATAGAAACTTGGGGAGTGCTGATGTGATTTACTATGAAGTAATGTAGAAGGGAAAGCCAGTTAGGGACAGAAGACAATGAGTCTACAATTGGATACGCTGTATTTCATGTGACATGCAAGTAAAGATGCTCATTATGTTGTGGAAAGAATGGGTCTGAGGCTCAGGAGAAAGATTGGGATTGAAGATAGAGATTGGTGCATCTGTAGGAGATAGGGAGTAATGGAAGCCACATTCCAAATCCAATGTGATTCCTCAGGAATGGTTCATAAACTTATGAAATAAGTAGGCTTTGGAAGGAGCCCCAAATTGCGATAACAAGGAAGAGATGAGAAGGGAATGAGAAGCCAGAAAAGCTGCCTGAGTAGGAACAGCCAGAAGAAAGGAAATGCAGGAGCATGGAGCAATGCAGAAGTCAGGGGAAGGGAAAGTTTACAGGAAATGAGCAGAGTCAGACTGCAGGAGGTCAAGCAAGAAATGGGTCAAACTCTTCATCTCTTATAGATATAAATCATGTCTATAAATGATACATCAATCATATACATATGATTCAGCAAGCTAGAGAAAATTGACGACCTTGGAGAGAGCAGTATCCGAAGCCTGTTGGAGCAGCACATGAATTGGAGTAACGAGTAACTAGGGGGAGGGAAACTAAAAATGGTGAAGACCATCGATTTATTAAAGGCACTTGGCAGTGAGAGGGAGTAGTAGAGAGGGCAGTTGTAAAAGGGAGAGGGAGACAGGAAAAAGGTTTTTATTTTTTAATTTTATTTTTAAAAATAGAATGTAAATTTTATTTGAAGCAGAATAAAAGGAAAATAGAAGAAAAGAAGAGAGGCAGGTTAATCAGCATTGAGAACAAGAATGAGGGAGATTTAATTTTCTACAGAAAAGAGGTAACATTGAATAAATAAAAATAAAAATTGTTGCCAAATTTATTTATGAAGAGCCTTTCACCATGCTAATCCCTTTGCAGTCATAATCGTGCTCAGTGTCTCAGCAATTCTATGAAGGATGTATTATTAGCAACTATTTTTTTGGTGAGGAAATAGGTTCAGAGAGATTATTTTACTTGCCCAAGGTGACACAGATAGTTGGTATCAAAGCTGGGGTTCTAAAGTCTGTGCTGTCTTTGCTATACCACTCTGCTGTCTTTAGGTATGAAAAGGAGTTCACCAGATGGAGAAGGCAGGCAGACAGGCATGCCAGGAAGAGTGTCCAAGGCATGAAAGTACATGTGACATACATAAGCAAAAAA
>NW_007739019.1:10860-12680 GCF_000696425.1 Galeopterus variegatus | reverse complement strand
AAAAAATATGCTCTTCACTGTAGTTAAAACAGGAGAGGATGCTGAGGAGGGCAGTGATGTAAATATAAATTAAAACCAGGGGAGGGATCTTGTCTGCCATTCCAAGGAGTGAGCAATACAAAGTCAACGTCTAGGTTTTTAAGTTGGGGAGTGGAATGATTAGACCTGTGGTTAGAAAGATGAAACCATTGTAGAGGGAAAGGCCAGCGAGGAGGCTGTCCTAGCAGTAGAGAGAACAGATGGTGAATTTCTTCATTACAGTGGTCACAGTGGGATGTGTGCAGGGAACACATCGAAGAGACACTTGATACACGATGGGGCTATGTGGCTGAGTACCCGGGAAAGGGCAAAGATGACGTTGAGATTTCAAAGCTAGGTAAAAGCTAGGAGATAGTGGGATGATGTCTTTACATTTCCCAGAGAAAATGATTTCACCCTTAGAATTCTATATCCAATCATTCCATGAATAAAGTGTGAAGGTAGACATTCAAATCTCCATAAGTTTATCTTCTATTTATTCACGGGAGCTACTAAAGAGTGTGCTCCAGCAAAACAAAGGAGGAAACCAATACAGAAGAAGACACAGGGCATGCAAGGCAAGGAGGGCAAAGGAATCTCCAGGAAGATGGTGAGAGAAGATCCAAGAATAAGAGCAAAGCAGTAAAAGGCTAAAGAGCAACTAGACTCAATTGCACCTGGAGAACAAGGAACTGCAGAGAGAGTGTGTAAGAGGCTGAAAATGATTGAATACCTGCAATGAATTGAGAAGAAAATTGCTTCTGATGGAGAATTTGGGTATGAAATTGTGATGGCTAATAAAAAAAGAAGTACCCAAAATCAAAAATGAAAACAAAACAAATCAAAACAAAATAAATGTCAACTCCATGATAAGCATGAGTGGGAGAGAAAGTGTATGTCTGGAGTATGTGGCATGGTTCGGCTGTGAAAAATATTTTCATACTAATAATAATGTCATGGCTGAGAACTAATCTAATCAATGTTGATATAGCTGTGTCGGGATACTGCAGGGAGGGCACGAGTGTGTGGAAAGTAGCTGTTGGAGATGCAGGTGGTCTAAGAATTAAATCCTCAAGTTTTATAGCACATAGCCAATAGATAGCCTTTTAAAATGCAAAAATGAAAAAAATAGTTGTATTTGTTGCTTACATATCGGAGAGTAAACACCAAAAGAAACATCTAAGAGAGTGGAAGCAGTTGCTTCTGGGGAATAGGAATAGAGTGTATAGAAGAAGAGGACTGCTAATTTTCAAAGTGACTTGTTTAGAACCACTGGATTTTTAAAACTACATAGATGTATGACATTGATCAATTTCATTTCTGAAAGAAGAGGCAGGACAAGAACCAAATAAGAGGAAGGCCATGTAAATGAGATGGCCATTGTCAGCACTATAATTCATTATCAATATCAGCAACATTAATGAGCATTTTAAAAAAGATCTGGAGTAGAATGGTTGGGATATAATTACATGTAGTTTAAACTGGGAGCCATGATGTCTCTGTTGAGCAAATATTGATGGCAAAATCAAGAAAATACACATTATTTCCAAATGGGATTCTTATTGAAATGAAATGACCTCAGTGTGTCAAGTGCTAATTAAATTAGAGCAAGAAAAGCTGTGAATTGTGAATACATTTTAAAAGTGAAAATGTTGTGCCCTGGGTTAATACTTTAACACCTTCAATTTGCCAAAGAATCAGTAATAATGGCCAATTTGCTACTCACTGAGAAATCATACTGATGGCTGAAGTGTGTAGGGAGAGCATCTGAAATGACAAAATCCCTGTTTCCTTTGGAGACA
>NW_007739019.1:2952-10225 GCF_000696425.1 Galeopterus variegatus | reverse complement strand
GTGCTAATTAAATTAGAGCAAGAAAAGCTGTGAATTGTGAATACATTTTAAAAGTGAAAATATTGTGCCCTGGGTTAATACTTTAACACGTTCAATTTGCCAAAGAATCAGTAATAATGGCCAATTTGCTACTCACTGAGAAATCATACAATGGCTGAAGTGTGTAGGGAGAGCATCTGAAATGACAAAATCCCTGTTTCCTTTGGAGACAGAAGGGAAATGATTTGCTCAAGTTGTTAATTATCTTTAAATATCTCCCCCTTGGAATAGGCAATGTCATTATTGTCTTTGAGATTTTATTTTATTTTTTCTGGAGGGATGGTAGGAAGAAAAAAGCTTAATTCAATACACACCTCATTCACACCACTAATTTTGAAGCATTCTGTCATATCTAAAGTGCTATAGGCTGAATAAATTCATTCCTTCCTCCTTTTCCCCCTCCTGTTTATTTCAAATCATAACATTGAGAACAAACCGGACATGAAAAAGCTATGTGTGCATAAAAGAATTTCCATGTTACCTATTTACAAGTGCATTAGGGGTTGGGTTGAGTTCTAAGAATTAAATTTATGGTTGGCTTTTCCTGACATTTGAACACACAAGATGGACCTGAGCACTGAGCTCCATCCAAGTCCAAGTGACCCTTTTGTCTCCCTTCTCTCCTTCAAACTCTTTTGGCTCCTTGTTTCATATCTTTAGGCTTTCATTTTTCATTCTCTTTTCATTATAATTTCACTAGCAGTATTAAAATGAATGCCCTGGGAATGGATATTTATATTTAGGGCCACTGCTAGANTTTGGCTCCTTGTTTCATATCTTTAGGCTTTCATTTTTCATTCTCTTTTCATTATAATTTCACTAGCAGTATTAAAATGAATGCCCTGGGAATGGATATTTATATTTAGGGCCACTGCTAGACCTGAAGGATGTTAGGGAAAAAAATGTCTAAGTTATACATGTTTAGGTTTATTTTTAACTGATGCAATAAATGTCTATATGGGCCCCATAAGGTTTATAATTATAGATTATACCTTGATATATATTAGAAAAACTTTTCAGAACTTAAAATATAGCAGGAGTGGTAAGTGCAACCAATTCTCTGCACTGGAGTTGCTATCACATGAAAGCAGAGTCAAATGATAAGCTGCAGGTGAGAATTTGCTGGAAGTTAGGCTTTTTGGAGATTATCCAAAGCATAATTTATTACCCAAATTTTAGCCTTCTAAAGAAGACACAAGTAGGGCAAGCTCCCCTTATATTAAATGCTTCCTTTCTATCATGAACCTCAGTGTAGCTCATAAGTGACAAATGTCATACTTAAATGTCTTGGGTCTTATAGTTCTATGATCCCATGAAATTTAACTATGTTGAAAGTGCCTCGTTGACACCAAGTGTATTTAGGCTGACCTCTGGAATTCTTTAAAAATACACATGTAGGTGTTGGAGTGATTTGACGTCCCAGTGCCTTGGATCTTAGGAAGCAACTGAGCTTGTGAAATAAATTTGACCCTTGTTTTAAGTTTGTTTTGGATTTAGAGGTTGTTCTGTAACAAATGAGTTCACAAAGATGACATAGCAGAGAAGAAAATACTGGAAATTTAGGCAGAATTTGAGCTTCTGAATAAAATTTCAAATTAGCAAATATAAAATAAAAATAAACTAAATTAAATTAAAAGTGGGTGGCTACCATACATGGTCTCTGTCCCAGATATCACATTTATGATTTCAAGATGACAGTCTGTGACTGAAGTGCAAGGTTAAGAAGTCAAATATTGTCAAAAATCCCAAGCACAGACTCATCCTAAGCTTTTTGTTTGTTTTGAAGTTTCTGCATCCACGAAACCAAGGTGGAGAATCTGGGCTCTTTTCGCCCCGCTGTCTTCGTCCCATCTGAATCTAGTGTTTCTCTAGGACTGTTTCCACAGCGAGGTAAACTCCAGGGCAGAGGGGCTGCTTCAAAGCAAATGAGGCCCTTAATTTATCATAAAAAAGAAGACTGGTTGTTAAGGTTTATTGGATTACAATAAAGGCTCCTAGCGCTAGGAGTCTGTGGTTTGATTCCCGGCATCACTGGGGGAGTTTGAAATCATAACCACAGATTATAGCAATGAGCTTCCAAATTTCCATATCCTAAGCAAAGATGCTGCTTTCCTGGAGCTAATGTGGAATTACATGCTCTGTGATTTTAGGATATGTATTGGAAAATTTTCTGTTTGGATATCGCTTCAGGAGGGCTGTGATTCTCCAATCACCTCTGTGGTTAAAGCTTCAACGTTCTTAAAAAAAGAACAAGAAAAAAATAATAAAACGAATCCAAACAAAAGGTGATTGTTGTGACTCTCTCTGTTCTGTCCTCTTCTACAGCTTGAATGTTTTCATTAATTTTTCTTTCTCTCGGTGAGTTCAGTAAAAGTTCTTACAAGGTCATTCTAGGTTGTAGAAGTGGCTTCCGCAGAGCTCCTGGGTCCACCTCTCTTCGCAAACTTCCTATCTGTGAAGTTGTATTTTATCGGCTAAACAGACTCTACAATCTACCATCTCTCATGTAAATTGTACAGATATAAATACTCACATTTACATACACATATATCTAGTACAATTATATAATATTTAGTGATTACACACACACACACACACAGAGACATACAGACACACACACACACAGAGAGATACACACAATAGTCCTTCAAAAAGCTCATGGAAAAATATAATTGAAAGACAGTATGGATCTTTCCATGAGCTTTTTGGAGTACCTGTGTTTGTGTGTGCGTGTGTGTGTATTTTTTGTCCTGGCAGACAGAATATATGGGACGATATTGGCATGAAGGAATGAGTCAGTGGAAGATACAAATGGATACATTTTATTTTTCTTCTTGTAAGATAGATCTGATGGAACTGGTAAAGAAAAATGTCAGTTTGAGTTCCTTTCTTTCTTAGATTCATCGGTGCATCTATACATGTATTTAACTGAAGGGGAAAACCTTTAAAAACTCATGCACAAGTTCATCACACTGCTTGAAACTCCTGGCTGTTTTCTGTCCTTCATCACCGAGCCATAGGCCGATCCCAGCATTATAGGAAGCCCTGTCTTACTTTTCACAGCTGGAGAGAAAAGTGTTGATCTACTTGGGAAAAAGAATCCATGCCTGGAGAGATGCGGGGTTGGTTGTCTTCTACCTGGTCCAGTGACAGTTTCTGTTTTCTTTCTCCACTTCTGAGTTGGAGCAAATCATTTGGAGTTTTCTGTGCTGGGTTAAGATGCCCTTCCCTACAAAATATAAGTCATAGAACACTCAGACTTAAACCATAAGGAAGTATGCTATCTCATAGAAGCAGAAATCCAGAAATAGGGTTTTGGGGCTGCTTTTATTAGTGACTTGGTAATAGCAGCAAGGACTTTGACTGATGGAATTTTTGTTACCAAATATCCGTGCCTTCCCTGTGACAGCAAGAAACGTCCTTGTCTATGTTCATATGACTTGTCCTGACCCTATGGGGAGAGTATGCTCCACTACCTGCCCGCCACCCCCTCACCCCTCACCTGACTGGTTTGGGCTTGGCTGGTAACATGCTGTTGACAGTGGGGAGAGAGCAGGATGGCACAGCCCTAGAAACCTTAAAGGAGCAGGTTGGCTCTGGTTCCCTTTGCAGGTTGCTGCTTTCTGCCAGCAGAACAGCAGGTCACCATAGTGGCTGCTATTTATCTTGGGTATTGAATGAGAAGACACTTGGAGAGGACTAGAGGCCAGAAGTCCCACAGTTCTCGTATGACAGAGGGAAATAAACACATGTTGCCTTAAGCCACCAACACATTGGAGTTGTTTATTGCTGCGGGAAAGGTGACTCGTTTTAGAACCCAGTGTCCCTCCATTGCTCCGTCCTGTCACTAACAATAAAGCCCGCTTTCTTTCCAAAGCTCATTTTCCTTGTAGTTGGAGAATGGCAGCAGCAGATCTAAGCATCACCTCCAGATGTGACAACAGCCAGAGGCAGGAAAGGGTCCATCACCATCGGTATGTTGTTTTCTTAAGAGTAGAGACACATTTCTCCGGAAGCCCTGCAGCAGACCTCTGCTGTGCCTTGCTGATCAGAAATGGGCCACAGGCTGACCCCTGAATTTCATCAAGGGCAAGGAAAATGGTACCACCCTGTGCCAGCAGGGACAGCTGACCCTCTTTGAATCACATATGTGAGGTGGGATGGGGTGGCAATAGTTTGGTGCCTGGACAAAATCAGGTCTTGGCCAACCAGGAAAAAGGGAGTGATGAAAATTGGTAAGCAACCCCAAATGCTTCCTGCACCCTCCTTCCTCTATGGCTTTGCTTCCACCTCTCCATTGTCTTTCTTCCCAGTGCCTCTCCCCACCCCCAGTCTATTGTCCCTGTCATTTCTCATTTTTTCCTTTATTTTTTTCCTTTTATCATCCTTTTACTTTTGCCTCCTTTCCCTCAAAGTATGATATATTCAGAGGAGAGAGACTCTGGTCCCTATCACGGAGGAAAATTATTTTTATTTTTTAAATGATCGGAATATGAAATGATAGGAATTTGCTTATTGCTTGAAGTCCAGCAGAGAATCAACTCACCTGAGTACTGGTAAAACCTCTAGTCTTGGTTCCTAAGGAATTCTGAGTTCACATATATTCAGAAGAGCTTCTCCATTCAATCCCAGGGATTTTCCAGGGTGCCATGGTTTGAGGATTAGAGGGAACAGGGAACCGTTTCTTTGTTTTCAATTTGTAAGGTCTAGAATTGAGACCTGGGACTCTGGCTACCTCTGGATAGTACTTATGCAGTAGCGCCCCCTTATCTGTGGGGTATCCCTTCCAAGACCCCTAATGGATGCCTGAAACCTCAGATAGTGCCTATGCTAAAGTCGAATTTATAAATTAGGCACAGTATGAGATTAACAGTAATAACTAATTATTAAGTTATTATTAGTAAAATACTATTAAGTAAATAAGGGTTAGTTTAACACAAGCACTGCAGGACAATGACAGTTGACCTGATAACGTGTATGGTGACATGCATAGTAAATAACAGGAGGGGTGGGGAGTGTCTACAGCCTGGATCTGCTGGACAGAGGGGTGATTCACGGCCCAGGTGAGATGGTGCAAGATTTCATCACCTACTCAGACCAGTGCACAAATTAAAACTTATGAGTTGTTTATTTCTGGAATTTTCCTTTTAATATTTTAGGACTGCAGTTGACCACGGGTAATTGAAATCTAGAAAGCAAAGCCACAGATAAAGGGGGACTACTGTATTCTGAGTAACACAGTTTCTAGATTTTTCCTGAAATATCTTGTTTGTTTTCCAACTTTAGTCCTTAGCTCAAGGCCCAGAGCAAGAGCCCTGACTGATATACTTTCAGGAGGCTTGAAGGACAGGTGAAGAGCAGGAGCTTGAACAGGCATCAAATATTTCATTGATAACACGTGAATTTTCCCAGACAATGTTTGCAACACTATGTTCCAGTGAAGATTGTTATTTATTAAAAAGACTGGTATATTCTGAAAGCGTTTGGCAAAATACATCTCAAGTGTTTCCTCTTTTTAAAGACAGGTGAGATGCAACTTCTTCTTTGCCATGATACCAGATGTACTGATTACTTTCTTCTTTGACTGTCAAGATTCTGGAAATGGGGCTGGACAGTTAGCTCAGGTTTTTAGAGTGTGGTGCTGATAACACCAAGGTCTAGGGTTTGATCCATGTGTTAGCTAGCCACACACACACACACACACACACACACACACACACACACACACACAAAACCTGGAAACAGACTGCCTAAGAATTATTCCCACCCTATCATTTAATACCTAATTCCACTGTGCCTTAGTTTCCTCATTAGTAAAACTGGGATACTAATACGTATATTTATTTGGCAGCAAAATGAGATATGGTATATAGGAAACATCATATAAGTATTGTTATTTTAAACCTTTTTCTCTCTCCCCCCCTCCATCCTTCTCTCTAATTTTAATTACCCTAAAGACAATATTTTCAATAGGGAAACAGTTGTACCTGTCTCTATGGATACAGACCTGAAAGTATTATAAAATTATTATATCCATGAAATTGTTAGGTGGAAAAAAGGAGGGGTGGAACATAGGCAGGGCTTTCAAAAAATTCATGGAAAGATTTGTGTTATATTTTAATTCTATTCTTCCATGAATGTTTTGAGGTACCCTTGTACCTATGCATATAAAATAATCCTTTTGTCATTTTTCTTTCTTTTTAAAAATTGGCATAGGAGCATAAATAGATATATCTGTGTAAGTATAGCGATACCAGGGAGGCTGTCTCAAATGATTAGTAGTTAGTTTATTCATCAGTATTCTCCAGAGAAACAGAACAAGTAGGGCATATATGTACATATATCCACATACATATTCCTTATTTTAAATATGTATGTATAATCATATTTTTATATATTTACATATATAATTGCATAAATATAACATATGCAATTGCATTTATATATGTATAATTATTACATATATATTTAAAATAAGGAATTGGCTCACATGATTATGGAGGCTGAGAAATCCCACAGTTTGCCGTCTGCAAGCTGGAGACCCAGGAAAGCCAGTGGTATAATTTAGTTTGAGTCCAAAGGCCTGAGGACGAGGGGAGCTGCTCATGTGAATCTAAGTACAAGGGCCAGAGAAGATGAGATAAATGTTCCAGCTCAAAGAGGGAGGCAGGAAAAAAAAAAAAAAGGGCAAATCCCTCCACTTTTTATTCTATGCAGGCCCTTGATAGATAGGATTATGCCTGTCCACACTGGGGAGGGCAGTTTACTTCACTGAGTCCACTGATTCAAATGCTAATCCCACCCAGAAACACCCTCCAGACACGCCCAGAAATAATGTTTAGTTTGGGCTCCCTGTGGCAAATCAACTTGACATGTAAAATTAACTGTCATAGCTAATATGAATAGGGAGGATATTTTCACTTTTTGCATTATTTTATTTAAGATGATAGGACAGCTTTTTTCTTATTAATCTGCCTTTTTTTTTTTTTTACAGGGATATCAGCTATAAACTTTGACATGGGTGAGCAAGAGAGATTATCGTTTTTCCCCTGGAATGTGAATGTCAGGTGTTAATTTACACACTGCTATTTAGAAAAATGATACCATAATTTAAATACAGAGGTACTTAGAATTACACACTTGTTATAAGAGGTCCAATTTGATGCTCATAAAGTTTTATGTGACATGGGAGACTTCAGAAATCAAGACCCAAAGACACAGGAAAAAAAAAAAA
>NW_007739019.1:0-2381 GCF_000696425.1 Galeopterus variegatus | reverse complement strand
CAAAGACACAGGAAAAAAAAAAAAAAATATGTGTTTTTATGCTGCCTGAAGACAGAAGTGGATAGTTACAGAGAAATATGACTGGGCAAAAAGGGTAGGATCTAACGGCAATAAATTGAGGGTGGAATCAAAAAATGATAGGAATATGAAAAATCTTTACTTTTATTATTTTCAGTATTTTCATACAACATGTAGTTAAGTTGTCATGTTTACATTTTTTATTTGGCCTCAAAAATTTAAAAAACCTTTATAGAGATCTTTATAGAGACCTTTACTGAATCATTAGAAAGCTATAAAATAGGGTAATTACATTACCAGTAAATTGGAAGGGTCTGTGAAATGTTAAAGTTAAAATAAGGGACCATGTTAGGGGCAGAGATCAGCATGCTGAGGTTGGCAAGGGCACCGGTGATGTGGTTATTGAGTACGGGGTGCAGCCAAAAAATCGAGCAGTTTTTGTTTTTTGTTTTCCATGACACTGCTTCTGACCTGTCCCTCTCTGGTGGTAATGGCCTACTTGGAATGATCTTAAAAGGTGTTTGAGCATTTCTAAGAGTAGGTCTGTGTGAGAATTTAATCCTTTTTCTGAAAAGAAAGAGCACTGGCCTGGGGGAGCTCTCGCAGTCTCAGTCGTGTGCTCTGGGATGAATTGTAAATCTCTTTCACCTGCTATGATGGAGGCTGTCGTATGGTAAGGTCATGCTAGGGCATGATTTTTTTTTTTTTCCTTTTTGTCTTTTTTCGTGACCGGCAATGGATCGCAACCCTCAGTGTCGCACCCGTACCGGACCGGGACCGGCCACGGGATCGCAATCCTCGGTGTTCCTCCCGCCCCTTGCTCAGCCAGTGAGCGGGAACCGGTCTGTATGTGGGATCCGAACCCTCGGCGGGAGCGCCACCGCGCTTCCCAATCGGCGCACTATAGCAGTGCGCCACCGGGCCGGCCTAGGGCATGATTTTTAACACAGATTTTCTGCTGGCTGCAGGTATGTAGGTTTCTCTAAAGCCAGCTGTAGGCTTTCTGGCTCCTACAGCCTTGCCATGAGTTGATGGCTAGCTGTCTCAGTCTGTAATCGTCTTTCTTTAGAGCTTCTTAGACATTTAGCAAAAACTGCCCAACTCTATAGTTGTTACAGTTTTCGCCAATCTTATGGCTTTCCAGTGCTAACACAAGTGCATGAGCCCTTTTACTTGGATTTGATCACATAGCTGAGCATCTTGGTAATTGTGAGGCTGCAGCCTGCCAAGATTATCACTACCCCACTTACCATCAGCAAGAGGATGCCTCTTGCCATCTGACTGGCAAGTGATCCAGTTACAGAATATCATCCTGAGGGTCACTATTTAGGACTAATTCTGGTAGCCAATTGTCTAAAAACCAGGCTCCAAGGCAAGGACTCAAGTACAAGTAGCTGTTGTAAGAGATGAACCCAGGAGGTACATGTGGAGAGCAAGGAGGTGAGCCTGATGGGGAGAAGGCCGACAAAGGTTAGGTTAATGAATGGGATACCACTGTGGACAACTGGAGCTCCATCCTGCTGAAGACTTTCTAAAAGGCCTGGTAGAACATATCTCAGAATTGTTCCCCTGTGGGCAAGAAAGCTGAGTGTTTAACCACTAGCTTCTGTCCCTCCTTATTGTCTGGGGCATTAACTCACCTGGCCTTCTCTGCTTCAGGCTGAGTTTGCACCTGTAGCCAGAGCCTCAGGCAGGAAGAACTGCAAATAATTGAGGCAGAAGACCATGACTGTGAGCCAGAACTGCCCACTGAAGCTGCAGGTGACCTCTACGGTGAGCTGAAGGGCATGAGAACGACACTGACATTTTGAAAGTTAGACGAGGGAGCGTGGACCTGATGTGGTAGAGAACAGAGATTCACTGAATATTTTTGCATATTTTAGTATCTTAAAAGTAATGTTTTTTAGGAGTGTGTCTGACAATGAAATAGAAGTTATTCTAGAGTAGGAAGAGACCTGAGGCAGGAATGCCAGTGAGAAAACTGTGATAATAATAATATCACAGTTATAATAATAACATAATAACAATAATAAGTATGCAGTGCAGAGAGGCTGCAATAAGGCACTGATAATGAGGATGCAGATGGACAAATACAACAAATCATTTACACTTCTTTTTCTTTCACACTATGTATTGTTCCATGGTAAGAATATAACAAAACAGATCTCACAAATAGAGCATAAAGCAACAGTAAAGACAGGGTGCAGTAGAAAACATATGGTATAACACCAGAGAAAGGTAAATCATGCCACTTACGTATGGTTTAGAGGTACATATGTGGGTAACATGGTTACTGAAAGTACCAGGAAATTCATTAGACCATTAAATACCAAATTCAGGACAGTGAGTAACTTTTTTTTTTT
>NW_007739018.1:38446-39366 GCF_000696425.1 Galeopterus variegatus | reverse complement strand
CGGGGCCTTCCCACACTGCCAGCCCCATCTGAGAACCGCGGGAAGAGTGGGACTATAGGCCAGTCCACAAGCCCTGGGGTGCTCCGCGTCGAGGTAAGCAAATAGCACATCCCAGCAGGGAGCCACGTCAGACAGAGATGACTGGCCTGCCCTAACTATGCTGGCCTTCTCTGACCCCACCCTAGAAAATGGAGGCAGCTTTGTTGTGGGCGCCCAGCCTGGTNGGGGCTGCGGCCGGAAACTTCCCCGCGCTCGGGGCAAACTCTGGCCGACTCCTCCCCGCCGCGGGCCGTTAGCCGGCCGGGAGCGGAGCGCGGCGCCCGGAGCAGGGGCAGCGCCTTGTCAGTTTCTTAAAAGACTAAACACATTCTTACCATATGTCCCAGCAATCATATTCCTTGGTCCTTGGGTTTTGTTTTGTTTTTTATTTTAATTGACACATTGCAATTGTACATACTTATGGGGTACAGTGTTATGTTTTGATACATGTATATGTTGTGTAATAATTGGATTAGGGCAGTTAATGTATCAATCACCTCATGCATTTATCATTTCTTTGTGGCAAAATATTCAAAGCCTCTTTTCTGGCTATTATATAATATACAAAATTTAACTGGTAACCACAGACACCTTACTGTGTAATAGAACATCAGAACTTTTTCCTCCTCTCTAACTGAATTTTGTACCCATTGGTCAACATCTCCCTGTTTTCTGTCCCTCTTCCCCTCTCCAGTCTCTGGTAACCACTGTTGTACTCCCTGCCTCTATAATGTCAACTTTTTATTTTTAGATTCCAGAAATGAGTGACATCATATTGTATTCGTCTTTCTGTGCCTGGCTTACTTCATTTAACACAATACCCTCCAAGTCCATCTATGTTTCCAGAAATGACAAGATTTCATTCTTTTTTATGACTGAAT
>NW_007739018.1:26014-37830 GCF_000696425.1 Galeopterus variegatus | reverse complement strand
CACTGTTGTACTCCCTGCCTCTATAATGTCAACTTTTTATTTTTAGATTCCAGAAATGAGTGACATCATATTGTATTCGTCTTTCTGTGCCTGGCTTACTTCATTTAACACAATACCACTGTTGTACTCCCTGCCTCTATAATGTCAACTTTTTATTTTTAGATTCCAGAAATGAGTAACATCATATTGTATTCGTCTTTCAGTGCCTGGCTTACTTCATTTAACACAATACCCTCCAAGTCCATCTATGTTTCCAGAAATGACAAGATTTCATTCTTTTTTATGACTGAATAGTATTCCATTGTGTATCATTGTGTATATATACCACATTTTTTTTTTTATCTACTCATCTGTTTTTGTACACTTAGGTTGATTCCATATCTTGGCTATTGTAAATAGTGCTGCAATAAACATGGGAGTGTTCATATCTCTCCAATATACTGACTTCATTTTCTTTGCTTATATACTCAGTAGTGGGATTGCTAGATCAAATAGTGGTTCTATTTTTAATATTTTGAGGAACCTCCATACTGTTTCCCATAATGGCTGTACTAGTTTATACTCCCACCAACAGTGTACAAGTGTTTCCCTTTCTCCACAAGCTCACCAACACTTATTTCCTTTGTCTTTTTGATAATAGCCCTTCTAACTGGAGTGAGGCGCTACCTCATTGTTGTTTTGATTTGCATTTCCCTAATGATTAGTGATGTTGAGCATTTTTTCATATGCCTGTTAGGCATTTGTAAGTCTTCTTTTGAGAAATGTTTATTAAGATCCTTTGTCCATGTCTCACCTAGGTTATTTGTTTTTTTGCTGTTGAGTTGTTAAAGTTCCTTATATATTCTTGATATTAACCCCTTGTCAGATGTATAGTTTGCAAATATTTCCTCCCATTTGGTAGGTTGTATGTTCACTCTATTAACAGTTTCCTTTGATGTGCAAAAGTTTTTTAGTTTGATGTAATCCCATTTGTCTATTTTTGCTTTTATTGCTTGTGCTTTTGAAATCTTATTTAAAAATTCTTTGCCCGGTCCCATATCTTGGATTATTTCCCCTATCTTTTCTTCTAGTACTTTCATAGTTTGGGGTTATACATTTAAATCTTTGATCTATTTTGAGTTGATTTTTGTCAATGGTGAGGGATAGGGGTCTAGTCTCATTCTTCTGCATGTGAATATCCAATTTTCCCAGCTCAATTTATTGAAGAGATTGTCTTTTAACCAATATGTATTCTTGACACTTTTGTTGAAGATGAGTTTGCTGTAGGTGCATGAATTTATTTTGGGGCTATTTTGTTCCATTTGTCTATGAGTCTGTTTTTATGCTAGTACCATGTAGTTTTGGTTACTGTAGCTTCATAGTATAATTTGAAGCCAGGTAGTGTGGTGCCTCCAGCTTTCTTTTTCTCAGTATTGCTTCAGCTATTCAGGGTCCTTTTTAGTTTCATATGATTTTCAGGATTTTTTTCTATTTCTGTGAGGAATGTCCTTGGTATTTTAATAGAAATAACATTAAATCTGTAGATCACTTTGGATAAATGGCCAAACAATATTAATTGTTTTAACAATATTAATTGTTACAATAATTTAATAATATTAATTTTAACAATATTAATTCTTCCAATCCATGAACACAGGATATCTTTTCATTTGTTTGTGTCCTCTTCAATTTCTTTCTTCAAAGGTTTATAGTTTTCATTGTAGAAGTCTTTTACCTCCCTGGCTAAGTTTATTCCTAAGTATTATTATTTTATTTTTTGGTAATTGTTATAAAAGGAATTGTTTTCTTGATTTCTTTTTCAGATAGTTTGCTATTAAATATAGAAATGCTCGGACTTTTGTATGTTGATTTTGTATCTTGCAACTTTACTGAATTTGTTTATGAGTGCTAACAGTTTTTTTTTTTGGCATAGTCTAGAGTATTCTATATACAAGATTATGTTGTTTGCAAACAAGACAGTTTTACTTCCTCCTTTCCAATTTGGATGCCTTTTATTTCTCTCTCTTTTCTAATCATTCTAGCTAAGACTTCCAGTGCTATGTTGAACAGAAATGGGGAAAGTGAGCATCCTTGTCTTGTTCCTGATCTAAGAGGGAAAGCTTTCAGCTTTTCCCTATTCAGTATGATGTTAGCTGTGGCTTTGTCATATTATATTAAGGAATATACCTTCTATATATAGTTTGTTAGGAGTTTTTATCATGAAGGAGTGTTGAATTTTGTCAAATGCTTTTTCTGCATCAATTGAAATAGTCATATGATTTTTGCCTTTGTGTTAGTGTGGTATATCACATTTGTTGATTTGCATATGTTAAATCATCCTTGCATCCCTGGGAAAAATCCTGTTTGATGATAGTGAATTATTTTATTAATGTGCTGTTGGATTTTTTTCCCTGGATTCCCTATTTTAATTTTTTTCTATTATTATTTTAATTTATTTTTAATTTATTTTTGAATTTTTATTTTAATTTTTTAATTTTAACTTCTCAATATACATTGTAGTTGATTTTTGGATTTTGTTTACCAGTATATGGTGAGAATTTTTGCATTGATTGAGGAATATTGGCGTATAATTTTCTTGTTTTATTTTGTCCTTGTTTTGGAATCAGAGGATATGCTGGCCACATAAAATGAGTTGGGAAGAATTTCCTCCTCCTCAATATTTTGGAATAATCTGAAGAGAATTTATGTTATTTCTTCTTTAAATGTTTTGTAAAATTCAGCAATGATGCCATCAGGTCCTGGGCTTTTTTTAGCAAAAGACTTTGTATTACTGATTCAATTTCCTCACTTGTTATTGATCTGTTCAGATTTCTTATTTCTTTATAATTTAATTTTGGTAGACTGTCCAGGAACTTATTCATTTCTTTTATATTATCAAATGTGTTGGCATATAGTTGTTTATAGTAGCCTCTTATGATCCTTTGCATTTCTGTGGTATAAGTTGTAATATCTCTTTTTTCATTTCTGATTTTATTTGAGTCTTTTCTTTTTTTATTATTTTTTCTTGGTTAGTCTGGCTAAAGGTATATCAATTTTGTTTATCTTTTCAAAAAACCAACTCTTTGTTTCATGATCTTTTCAATTGTTTTGTTTGTTTGTTTCTATTTCATTTAGTTCTGCGCTGAGCTTTATCATTCCTTCTGTCTATTCTAGGTTTGGTTTGTTTTTGTTTTTCTTCAAAAAACCAACTCTTTGTTTCATGATCTTTTCAATTGTTTTGTTTGTTTGTTTCTATTTCGTTTAGTTCTGCGCTGAGCTTTATCATTCCTTCTGTCTATTCTAGGTTTGGTTTGTTTTTGTTTTTCTAATTCTTTTAGGAGCAACATTAGGTTGTTTATTAGAGATTTTTTTTTTTTTTTTTTTTTTTTTGATGTAGGCATTTATTGTTCTAAGCTTTCCTCTTAGAACTGCTTTTGGTATGATATGTCTCCATTCTTGTTTGTCTCAAGGAATTTTCAAATTTCCATTTCTTCATTAACCCATTGGCTGTTTAGGAACATGTTTAATTTCTATGTATTTGTAAAGCTTCTGAAGTTTTTCTTGTTGTTGATTTCTAGTTGTACAACATTGTGGTCAAAGAGATACTCGATATGAGCTCTGTCTTTTAAAATTTGTGTAGACTTTTTTCGTGACCTAATATATGATCTATCCTGGAGAATTTTTCATATGCAACTGAGAAAAATGTGTATTCTGCAGTTGTTGGATAGAATGTTCTATAAATATCTGCAAGGTCCATTTCTTCTAGTGTGTTGTTTAAATCAGATGTTTCTTTGTTTAGTTTCTGTCTAGATGATCAGTCATTTGCTGGAAGTGGGTGTTAAAATTCCCTACTATACTAAATTGCAACCTATTTCTCCCTTAAGTCTAATAATGTTTGCTTTATATATCTTGGTGCTCTGGTATTGGATGCATATGTATTAGCAATTGTTATATCCTCTTGTTGAATTGATCCCTGTATCATTATATAATGACCTTCTTTGTCTCTTTTTATAGATTTTTAAATTTAATATTTATTTTATCTGATATAAATATGGCTATTCCCACTCTTGTTTTTTGTTTGCATGGAATATCTTTTTCCAGCCCTTCACTTTCAGCCTATGATTACCTTTCATAGTTAAGTGAGTCTTCTGTAGGCACCATATTGTTGTTCTTATCTTTTTATCCATTCAGCCATTCTATGTCTTTTAATTGGAGAGTTTGATCTGTTTGCATTCAAAGTTAATACTGATATATGGGAACTGATTTCTGCCATTTTCTTAATTGCTTTCTGATTGTTTTGTAAATCCCTAGTTTCTTTATTTTTCTCTTGTTATTTACCTCTGCCAATTGGTAGTATTCTTAGGTGCTAAGCTTTGTTTTCTTTCTCTTTCTCATTTGTGTATTTGCTATAATTTACTATTTTTGTGGTTAGCTTGGGGCCAAAGAGTCTTGTAGTTATAATAAACTATTTTAAACTGATAACTTAACTTGGTTGCATGAAAATACTTTAGACACCCCTCCCATTTATATTTTTGTTGCCTTAATTTACATTTGATCAATTGTATGTTCCTTAGCCACCAATCATAGCTGTTGTTTTCTGACCATTTTTGCTTTGAACCTTCATACTAGTAGATTGAAGGATTTACATAGCACCATTATCTCACTGGAATATTCTGAGTTTAGGTTATGAATTTATCTCTTAGTTTGAATTATAAATTTACCATATCTGGTGAGTTTTGTACATTTTTGTTTTCATAATCAAATATGAAAATATCATATTTGATTATGAAATTCCATAATCATATTTGATTATTTCATTTCATTTCATTTTCAAATATCATCTTTTCATTTACAGTTGTAGTACTCCCTTAAGTATTTCTTGTAAGGCTGGCCTAGTAGTGATTAATTCCCTGAGCTTCTGTTTGTTGGGAATGTCTTTATTTCTCCTTCATTTCTGAAAGATAGATTTACTGGATAAAGTATTCTTGGCTGACAGTTTTTTTCTTTTAATACTTTGTATCATCCTATTCTCTCCTCGCCTGCAAGGTTGGGAAATCTGCAGATAGTCTAATGGGGATTCCTCCATAGGTAACTTGACACTTTTCTCTTGCAGCTTTTAGAATTCTTTCTTTGTCTTTGAATTTTGAGAGTTTGATTATGATGTGCCTTAAAAAGGGTCTTTTTCAATTGAGTCTAATTGGGGGCCTTTGAGCTTCCTGAATCTGAATGTCCATATCTCTCCCAGTACTTGGGAAGTTTGCAGCCATTATTTCATTAAATAAGGTTCTTGTGCCTTTCTTCATCTTTTTTCCCTCTAGAACAGCTATTATTTGAACATTTATTCACTTAATAGTGTCCCATAAGTCTTATAGGCTTTCTTCATTCTTTTTTATTCTTATTTTTTTCCCTCTGACTGGGCTATTTCAAAAGATATGTCTTTGAGTTCAGAAATTCTCTCATGCTTGATCTGGTCTGTTGTTGAAGCTCTCAATTGTGTTTTTTATTTCATGCATTGAATTATTTAGTTCTAAGATTTGTGTTTGGTTCTTTTTTATGATCTCCATCTATTTGTTAAATTTCCTATTCAGATCATGAATTGTTTTCCTGATTTCACTGAATTGTTTGTCTGTATTCTCTTATATCTTGTTGAGTTTCCTTAAGATTGTTATTTGAGATTCTTTTGCAGCCTTTTTGTAACTGTCCTTTTCTTCAACATTTGCTATTGGAGACTTATTGTGTTCCTTTGGAGGCATCGTATTTCCTGGCTTTTTCATGTCTTGTGTCCCTACATTGGTATATGTGCATCTAATTGAGTAGTTGCTTTCCCAATTTTATGGAGTAGATTGTGTAGAAATGATTTTTTCCCTGTAGGTGAGTCATAGGGTGTCTGTTGGATATGTTGTGTAGGCTTTGGTTTTGGGTGGACTCAGAAGTATAGTCTCTGTGCAGTTTCTTTGGTTGTAGTCCTCTTCAGTGATATCTACAGGAGTTTTGCCACCACTGGCACTATTTTGCTGGGTCAGAAACTCTGGCCTTCTTGTTAGGTGAGGCATGTGCAGGCACAGAGGGCCAACTGTCTGTTTGGTGGTCTCTTTGAGGCACAGAGTTACTGCCTGACCAGGTTATCAGACCAGGTGTTGGCTTGAAGCTCTGAAGCTGTCTCTCCTAGAGTGTGTTGTTCTGTCTGACCAGCTTTTGGGCTAGAAACAGTTGAGCCTGGGTGCAGGGTGAGGGGATCAAGTGGCTCTGCAAAGGCTTGTCAATGCCTTAGTGTAGCAGTGCCAGGTGGCTCTATGGAGGCCTGCTGGAGAAAGCAAAGTTACTACCCGATTGCTGCCATGCAGGGAGCAGGTGTGCACAGGTACAGCAGGTTCGACAGCTCTGTTGAGCCAAAAGCAGACCTGCAAGGTTGCAGCTGAGCCCAGCAACTCTGTGGAGAACTGCGAAGTAGAGGCAGAAATGCTGCCCAATCCATTGTTCAGCAGGGAGCAGGTGTACAACAATGCAACAGGGCCTGGAAGCTCTGTAGTGGGTGGATTGAGCCTGGATTGAGCCTGCAAGTATGCAGTAGGGCCCATGAGCTCTGCAGAGGCCTGCTTTGGGAAGGCAAGTTGCTGCCTGATCCTTTGTCTGTCAGGGAGCAGGTGTACACTGGTGCAATGGAGCCTGGCAGCTCTGTGGAGGGGTGTGGGAGGAGGTGGAGCTACCACCGGACTAGTTGTCAGGATGGCAGAGGCATCTGTGGGCTCAGTGGGCCCATGGGTTATGTAGGGTGGATGCATACAAATGTGGACCACTGCTTATTGGCAGCTTCCCTGCTGAGCAGGTCTGCCTGTTCTGGGGGAGAGGGTGTCATGTGAGTTCAGATGCTGGGGTCTGAGTCTTTCTGTCTGGCTTAGGCACCAAGCAATTGGGATTGTGGTCCTGACACTACTTGAGTGAATGTGATAGAAAGAAGGTGGGGCCTCAGGATGAAGAGAGTCAGCTTTTATGGCTCCCCAGCTGGATGCACTGTAGCTGAGGGTTCGGTTTCAAGATGGCACTGTGTTATTAAGTGCTGCTTAAGTTTGGAGGGGTTTTCTACCTGGGCTTCTACTACGAGGCTGTGTAGCTGCACAAAGTCACAGCTACTTTCCAAACTGGTATTAAATTGAGTTTGACCCAAAGGTCAGACATAGTGAACTGTAACCTAACTTGATGTGCAGACAGACTATAACCTACTCTTGTAACAAGTAGCTGAGCCTCTGCCAATCACAGGCAGTCATTTGTTAAAACTGTGTTCAAATAAGATGAACGTCCAGCTATGACCAATCCAGATATTTCTGTTCCTCATTTCTGTTTTGTGTACGTCATCTTCCCTTTTCTGTCTGTAAATCTTAGCTGACCACACGGCAGCCCTGGAGTCACTCTGAACCTTTTCTGGTTCTGACGATGGGCCGATTCGTGAGTCATTCTTTGCTCAGTTAAACTCTGTTAAGTTTAATTTGTCTAAAGTTTTTCTTTAACCTTTGATTTGGGGCCTGTGAGGACTGGGGGATTCTCCTGTGGCAGAAATTGCTAGTGTCTGTGGTGGCAGTGGAAACAGCTGGGGATTTTCCAGCTTACTTTCTGTCTACCTGACTTCAGGCTGGTTCGTTCCCTATGGGGAGACAGTGAGGCAGAGGGAAGATGTCTTGCTCTGCTCTCTATGGGGCTATCCCTATCTTCTATGCTCCCCAAGGATTTCATCACTCCCCTGTTGCTCTGCAGCATATTTCTTCAGTCATTCTGGTCAAAATAGAGCTGTTTGTTGTTTTGTTCTCTTTTTGTGCATGGGGAGGACAAGTGCCAGACAACTCTAGTTCTTGCTCTGCCCTCCACACCAAAGGAATAGAAAACTTATGTCCACACAAAACCTACACCTAGATATTTATAGCAGCTTTGGTCATAATTACCAAAACTTGGAAGTAACCAAGATATTCTTCAGTTGGTTAATGGATGAATAAACTATGGTACATTCAGATAATGGGCTATTATTCAGCACTAAAAAGAAATGAGCGATTAAGCCATGAAAAGATAGGGAGCAACCTAAAATGCATATTATGTGAAAGAACCCAGTCTGAGAAGGCTATACACTGTATGATCTCTATATGACATTCTGGAAAAGACAAAACTTCATGCAACTACTACATGTCCCAGCAACTGAACTCCTAGGAATTTATCCCAGAGAAATGAAGAATTATGTTCATTCAAAAGCCTGTTCACAAATTATTATAGCCACCTTATTAGTAATAGCCAAAAATTAGAAGCAACCTAGATATCCTGACACAAGGGGATGGTTAAACAAAGCGTGGAACTTTCATATGGTGGAAAAGTATTACTGCTTCACAATAAAAAGGATATACTATTGGTATAGGCAACGACCTGGATGAATCTCCAGAAAAATTATGCTAAGTAAAAAGAGCCAATCCCAAAGGTGACGTACTGTATGATTTCATTTATATAACACTTTAAAAATGATAAAATTGTAGAAATGGAGGACAGATTAGTGGTTGCTGAGGGGTAAGGGGGGGTGGGATAGGAGAGAATTGGGTGTGGCTATAAAAGAACAACTTGAGCGATGTTTGTGATAAGGAAAATTTTCTATATTTTGGTTGTATCTTAATATCCTGGTTATGATATTGCACTATAATTTTCTAACATGTTATTACTAGGAGAAACTGGGTAAAGGTACACAGGATCTATTATTTTTTGTAACTGCATGTTAATATACTGTTATCTCAAAATGAAAAATTCGATTGAAAAAATTTTAAAAATCATATTGAAAATAGTATGTAAATTTAATGCAGAAATAAGTTTTTATAATGTTTTCAAGTGTCAATGATTATATGCTAGTGAGCAATGATGCAGTTTTCTCCAAAAGCTGTGAGGCTGGACCAATCTCGTCAGGAGAATATCTCACTTTATTATGTTGCTTCTTAGACACATGTTCTTCCCCATGCCTTTGCCCAAAGAGAACCTACTCACTCTGATTATCAAATATTCTAAATTCTTCGATAATATTTTTCAATGTTTCAAATATTAGGTTCAGAGTATGTGTTAATAAAGGATATCTTTTAACCTCAATGTGACATAGCATTGATTTCATGCCAATTTCCCAACAGCTGTCTGTTGTTTATATGACTGTTTCACATGTTTACTTATTTAAGAACTTTTTATGGAATTCAGCACCTAGAAAAGTGGCATAACTTATATTAACCTTTGAAATATAGTGAATACTATCAACAAATATAGTGAATATATCAACAAAAGAAGAAAATAGGTACCTCAGTGGAAGAAAGTTTTTATCAAGTTATGAACCAAAAATCAAGCATTTCAATGTATTTCTCTTGTTAGGAAGGTGTGGAGGTACTGCCTAGGCTGTGTCTCCCCCAGGCTGGGGCTTCCTTCTCTTGGTGTTCTCATATGCCCTCTTCAGTCCCATTATGTCAGTTTCCCAAGGTCTCATGGGCCAAAACCTGTTGAGTTGTGTTCCTCTTCAAACCTATTTTCCAGCTTCCCCTGAGTAGTAAGGGTCTTCTCCAGAACTTCTCAGAGATGTTCATTGTGTGAGGCTCCCAGAATAATAAAGAACTGCTAAATCAGGAGTACAAAAAGAATGGTATATGTTAAGTGTTTCTATTTGACAAGTGAACACTTTAATACAAAAATCTACAATGGGCCTTATTCTTCTGCCACTCCAATCTGCCTGTCTCCGTGGATATGGGTACAGTCTCTTTTGGAAGATAGTAGCTAAAGTCCTCTGTGAAGGTTGACGCTGGGTCAGATGGTTCTGTTCCCTTTCCTCCTCTATTAAGAACCACCCTTTGTATCTTCCCTACTTCTTTTCACCCCATAATAGTTCTTGACTTTTCTACCTTTAGACACCTGGCCAACAACTGGTGCTGTCTCCAGTGTACTTTTCTCACCATTCTAAGCAATTCAGCCAGCCAGGGGAGGGGGTGTGTAACATCCTGACTCTCCTGGCAAGAATATTCCTCAACCCAAGTCTGCGGAGCTTATCAAAGTGTGAGAGTGAAATGGTTTTAGCATCTCATCACTTTAATTTTATGCCTTTTACCAATAACTTCTCCCCTTTGGAATACTTTATTTTCTTTTTAGCAAGAAAAATAAAGCTTTGATTTTTGTCATATTTACAATAAATTTACATGTTTAATAAATGTGACAAAAATATTTCTTCAAATGGAAAATTCCAGGGGTGAGTTTGTTGATTTAAAAGAGCTGCTGGTTACAGTTTCTTTTACTCATGTGTATTGTTTAGATTTAAATTTTTTTAATTTAGTTTTGAATAGATAATACATTCACATGACTTAAACTACAAAATATCTCCTCCCCACCTTGGCTTCCAACTCACCCAGTTTCCCTCCGTGGAAGTAATTGTTCTAGCTTTTTGTCTATCCTTACAGAGATACTAAATATATATATGAAAATATTTATTTTTTACGAGTGATAGGATTCAAAACACATTGTTCCACATCTTGTTCCCCCCTGCCACTTAACCAAATATCTTAGAGATTGTTTCATAGCAAGATATAAAGATTTACTTCATTCTTTACAGATGTACCATAATTTATGTAAACAGTTCTACTCATCAATGTTGAGGCTATTACAAATAATGGTATAATCTTATATTTATATCAGTTCACACACATGCAAATTTATCTGTAGGTTCTATGGTGTAGGTTAAATCCCTAGAAATTCAACAGCATTTTTTAAAACAAGCAGTTGTCATAGCAACTACAGAATTTTCATATACTTGATAAACCACATAGCCAAATGGTTTTAAATAATGTTTTAATTTTAATTAATGATATTCTATGAATTTTATGAGGAAGTAAATCTTAAGACCTGGAAATTACGTGTACTTGTTTTTGCTTTTATTTGTTAGTTTGCTTTTATTTTCTTTTTCTTTTCTCTCTCTTTTGCTTTTCTTCTCCTCCTGTCTTCTTTTCTTCCTCCCTCCCTTTCTTCCTTATTCTTCCCTACTATTTGGTTTCTCTTACGTGTACTTGTTTTTGCTTTTATTTGTTAGTTTGCTTTTATTTTCTTTTTCTTTTCTCTATCTTTTGCTTTTCTTCTCCTCCTGTCTTCTTTTCTTCCTCCCTCCCTTTCTTCCTTATTCTTCCCTACTATTTGGTTTCTCCTAAGGGTCAGATTGAGAGCTATGTAACCACTAGGTGGTGGTACAAGAACATAGGGAGAAGTATTTTCGTAAACAGACTAGGAATTAGTTTTGATTTCCTGTTCAGATTTTTAACTGCTGTACACTTGGGCCCTTAAATGCCTCCTAAGGGATGCCATTGTGATTGCTGTTTAGTAGTTGAGCCAACATAAAATTGATGTTGAGCTTTACAACAGCTGTTATAGAACATTTTATGTTGATGTTGAGACTTTTTAAGAATGCTTATTGCTTGAAAATGTTAACTCTTCAGTAGGAATTTGTTAAGTTTTCCGAGTGATTTGAAGGGCTTGCTTATATTTCTGACTGATTTATAGATCTTAAAATGTTGCAGTTGAAACTTCTTAGAATTTATAATCCTGCTTTATTTAGCTGACTGAATTTTCAGTAAAGAAATGACAGTTTCCTAGCTACTTCCTATAGAAACGACAAAAGGCATCTGCTTATTGTGGTTTTACTCTGACTGCTATTCAGTGTTTTGTACAAAGTTGCAACATTAATCTTTACCTAAATGGCTAAAATATTTTTAAAAAATATTTTGGAATTTGATGTGAAAGTATTTTCCTGTGTGTGAATTACCTTAATTAATTTCTGAAGGTGTACCTTGTCTCTTAATATT
>NW_007739018.1:22492-24955 GCF_000696425.1 Galeopterus variegatus | reverse complement strand
GAAGAGTGTTAACATTTTAGCTAAATTGTCTTATAGTTTTTGATGATAATAAGTCTTTTTTAAAAAAAAAACTGTTCAGCATATAATCTTCCTAATGAAATTCTGTGATCTGATATTCAATAGGGGTCAGTTATAATATCACACCTGAAGCTTACATTTAAGGCATTTGGTGTTTAACTAAAAGGAAAATGGCTTCTTTGTATCTGTACACACTTAGGGAAAAACAAAAAAATAATCACAGACTTCAATTCAGTGGAAGAACATGAAGTTAAAAGAAGCATCCTTTAGATGATGAAACCATTAAAACACTATCCCACTAAATAGAATCAACTGCCTCTGATTCTTTGGTTTTATTAGGAAAGATAGCCCATTTAGTGATCTGCAACGTTTAAATCAATTGAACTATAGTGAAATCTCTCCCCTGAAATGGCTATTACACAGCTTGCAACCTTTTGTTCAAGAGATTAAGTTTGCATCTCCTCACATGATCTCCTTGTAATTGGAAAACTTTCATTTTGACAGAGAAAATGTGCCAGTATCCCTGTGAGCTTTGCCACAAGCCAGTGCAGAATGCCATCTGGAGGATGCATGCCCACGTCATGCAACAGCCTCCTGTCGGGTTGTATCTGGAACTTTGCAACAGAACAGCTAATAACATCTTAAGCTCCATTTGTCTAGCTCGCTAGTGCTCTTGGCAGAGGTCATAACCAGCAGTGGTTTTGTTGATTTGCTGCATCAAATGTAATTAGGTTAAAGCACTCACTGACAGAGCCTCTGATAATGGCATAAAAGCCTCAGGCTTAAATTTACCCATTGAGTCAAATTTAAGTAGATCAACAAAGACATACTAATTTCATCACTAGAACAATCAAACTTAATAATTTTTAAAGGTGCTTATTTGGGATGACAAGGTTTTCTTTCCTTCAGATCCCATAAATTTTTTATTTTTGTTTTTTCTTTTAATTTAATTTAATTTATTTCACTTTTTAGTCACTAGCTTCTGATGAAGTAGCTGATGCTTACTGCTAGGAAAGATGGACTCATGTGTACACAAGCCATGCACCCATTTGAACCTTACCCTTGGGTAAGATATGGAAAATAATGAGAAGTTTTTGTCAGGTTACACCCAAATAACTTTAAATTCTACCAATTCCATACTCATAAGGGTAGAGGTAACATTATTACTGACCTTTTAACCCTTGCTTACTGGAAAACTCCAGTAGTACCAGCAGCCTCTTTAAAAATGAGTCATTTCAGGCTATGAGTAAGATGGAGAAACCATTACTTGGGGTCAAATTTAGGGCAAAGCTGGGCTCAGGGCACAAGACTTTAGCTGCTGTTAAAAGCCATAAGAAAACTATGTAAAAGAACTTCTGCCTTATGCAGAGAAGGAAAAATTCTGCAGAAATAAGGTTTAACAGTTTCCTGTATAAATATCGTAAAACAAGTCAGCAGGGGTCAGTGCTGGAGCTAAAGAGAGCTTGAAGGTGGTCTCAGCAGGAAGGTAGTGCTTCCCTGGAATGGCTGTGCTGATTATCTGGATGAGGCTGTTTAGAACTAGCAGAGTTAGGTATGATGTAATATGCCAAAAAACTATGATATGTGAAATGCATTTTTTATTGGTTTCTCAATTTCCTTTCACATCCACTGGTTCTCGAATACACCACCAATACTAGAACTTGCAAATAAATCACTCTGAAATTTCCAGGGAACAACAGTGACTTCTGTAGACTTTGTAGCTCATTGTGGAAGTTGTCTTAGTTTGAGTGTTCCAGGTATGCTGCTTTTGATAAAAGCAATAGGTGTATGTGAGAATGAGGTTAAGTAAGTGTTTGTTTGAGGATTTAATATTGTACACACTCTAGGAGTAAAGCAATTATCATGCTGTTAATTTCATATTCATGTATAGCTTATTTATTTGTTGTTTACCTCTCTGCATAATGAAAATGCCATGAATATCAGCTTCTTCTAGCACTCTGATTTTAAATGATGCTAAATGTTATGTATAATTTTAAGGTACAGATTGCTAATTCCATTCTATTTTAAATATGCATGAGAAGCTCATATGTTCTTGCAGAATCAACAGAATCAAACAGAATCAAAGCATAATTGTCTAAGGAATTATAGAATACATAGATTAAAACATGAAACAGAAGCATCATAGGTATATTATGAACCAGATAGATAGTTCTTTGAACCCATATATATATGCCCTATCTTTCTAAGAATAAACACCTTTAATTACTTTTCTAATAAGTATAATGTATTCAGAAGATAGTAGCTCATTGCTTCTACTAATAAATTATTTGCATCTGGTATACTAGTAATCTGGTGGCAGAGTCAATGTTTGGTGAAGTGATTCTGGAAGCTTCAGGAACACTGTGGTTTTCATCTATTTACACGACATGTTTTAAAGAATCAGTCATTAGCAGTATTCTAGGCTAGTTCATCTTCTGGGGAGAT